>NW_007728794.1:55658-61361 GCF_000696425.1 Galeopterus variegatus | reverse complement strand
CAAACGGCGGGGGGGGGGGCCGGTGTTTTCCGGGGAACCCCCGGCCACAAAAGGGGGGGGGGGGGGGGGGGACGGCTGCTGGGCTAAGTTCTGAGGGGTCTGCTCGGGAGCTGATCCCCGCGTTTGGGTCATGCTGCGGTATATGTGGGCAGCGTAGGCCCAGCCGCATGGGCTGGGTTCCCGTGCAGGAAGTTAGGGAGGCAACCTGGTCGGCATCACCCGCCAGGGAGAGCCAGACAGTCGGCTGTGGGGAGCTACACGCACCCATAGGCTGGCGCTCCACGTCTCTACATCTGTAAGGAATCAGTGTCCTCAGCTCTATTCATTTTTTTCTTTTTCTTGTTAAGCCGGACTATGTTATATTGTGTCCCCCCCTTCCCTTGGCGTGGCTTTGCGATGGTATGTATAA
This sequence comes from Galeopterus variegatus, assembly GCF_000696425.1. NCBI lineage: Eukaryota > Metazoa > Chordata > Mammalia > Dermoptera > Cynocephalidae > Galeopterus > Galeopterus variegatus. The sequence goes on along the minus strand of NW_007728794.1, from coordinate 60,952 downwards.
AACTCGTAGCACACGTCCTGGAAGTATTGAGCGTCCGATCGGCGCCAGTTATTTTTTCTCTAAGTCGTTTCACTGGAGTTTCTCCATCTTCATCACCTTCGTCCTTCATCGTGCATATGATGGAAAAATCTTAATCTCCTGAGACTTGTGATGTCTTCAAAGGAACCACTGATGCACGTGTGGCCAGGGGGGCCCACTACAGGTCTTGAGGCCGGAAGTGAACGATTTGTAAATCCCGCACCCTCGTTTTCTTTCCTTCTCTCCCAGCTCCTGCCCCTGCCAAAGCCGAAGCTAAAGCAAAGGCTTTGAAGGCCAAGAAGGCAGTGCTGAAAGGTGTCCAAAGCCACAAAAAGAAGAAGATCCGCACATCACCCACCTTCCGGCGGCCCAAGACACTGCGGCTCCGGAGGCAACCCAAATATCCTCGGAAGAGCGCCCCCAGGAGAAACAAGTTAGTACTGCCCCTGTACCCCTGAAAAGTTTGGGTATCCTCTCCAGTGGGAATTTACCCAGCCTAGAGCATGACTTCTCAAACACGCATGGGTACCCAGTGAGCTTTTCTTTTGGTGGGCGGTGTGGGGCGGCTGGCCGGTATGGGGATCTGAACCCTTGACTTTGCTGTTATCAGCACTATGTTCCAAGTGAGCTAACCGGCCAGCTCTCTCAGTGTGCTTCTCTAATGGGAGTATGAAGAGATTGTTTCTGTCCTCTTTAAGAACAAGAGACGTTTTTACAATATTGGCATGAATTGTGTTTAAATCAACCCAGACTCTCAAATTTTCTGTTATTGTTTCATATGTAGTTAGGATTTGAAAGTCCACTCTATTGGGACTATATAGTAACTAACCTTGTAGTTCCTTCCTCATGGCTTCTGATGCTGTAGAGAACAGTCCTTGGATAAGGATATGTGTGTGTTGATTCTTGATTGATAATGAGGATTCAGTTATCTGTACTAGGTGGTCGTAGCCTGCAACAATTTAAAGAGGCTTCTTTTCATTCTCTCTTCCAAGTTTTCATACTGTTCAAGGAATGGTTAGGGGGAAAATGGGCAAAAGGTTTGGGCACTTTGGTATTTTGCCGTCAAACTGCTGGTAATAATTGACTTTTCTTTAGGGAGGGCAGATTAGAGTAAATTATGGTAGTAGTTGCTACCAGTGGGTTTCTGCTGCTCCCAGTGTTTCCTAAGAAAAGGTAGAGTGAGTTGTGTCCATGGAGGAAAGCAGGACACACCCCCCCCCCCCCCCCCCCCCCGCGCCTCCCTTGGACACTAGAATTCATTGCAATAAGAGGTAGAATCCAGACCTAGCTTCAAAACAGTAAAGTTGTGCCTGGGTGAGTAGAGCCTGGCTTCTCTGAATTTCAGGGGCAAAACTGCTCTAGCTGCACTTAAGCTACTATAAGTGTAACCTGAACTGTAAGTAAAAAGTTGCTCTCAAGAATTCATGGCCTTTGAGCAGAGAGCAATCAAAGGGAGCAGAAATGTTTGATCCAACCTCATAGTGATGTACAAACATGGAAGTCTAGCAAATGAAAGAGTTTAAATCAAAGATGATTCTTAGGGCCGGCCCGTGGCTCACTTGGGAGAGTGTGGTGCTGATAACACCAAGGCCACGGGTTCGGATCCCTATATAGGGATGGCCGGTTAGCTCACATGGGAGAGCGTGGTGCTGACAACACCAACTCAAGGGTTAAGATCCCCTTACTGGTTTTCTTTAAAAAAAGATGATTCTTAAATCACTTAAAGGATGAGAGCCCTTCAAGTGAAAGAAAATGTACAAGAGTTCTGACCCTCTGCTGGGGTGTAGGCCCCTAGATTTCAGGGTGCAGATGATGACATTGTTCAGCGACCAAAGTTTGACAAAAAATGATTTGCTACCTTATTGTCTGATGCACCTAGGGTCTTCTGGCCTTGGGCTCCAAAAGAGGGCCTATCCTTTCTTCTGGGCCCAGGCCAGGTGATGACCCCATTCTGCCTCTACCCCAGGCTTGACCACTATGCCATCATCAAGTTCCCCCTGACCACTGAGTCTGCCATGAAGAAAATAGAAGACAACAACACACTTGTGTTCATTGTGGATGTCAAGGCCAATAAGCACCAGATCAAACAGGCTGTGAAGAAGCTCTATGACATTGATGTGGCAAAGGTCAACACCCTGATCAGGTGAGAGGATGATGAGGAGGCTGGGAGAACCTGTCTGGCATAAAGTTGCTGATGCTGACCTTGGGGACAGAAGTAGGTTCACAATGTGCAAACCTCGAGAACTGAACAGCCCTGCTGTAATTAATAGTCCGTTATATGGAGGACCCATAGAAACTGTCCTAGTACTTAATTTATGGAGTTGGTGCTCATTTTCTGGATCTCTGCCTCTGTTGGCAGAGGTAGGCATTAAAGTAAGGCAGTTGATGTCAGATTATCTGGATTTAAGTGTTAAAATGCCTTGTAGCCTGTGGTGTTTCTCATAAAAAGGGAATTGGCTTTTTTTGCAGCTTTGTAGCTTATTAGCTTTCTCTGTGCAAATGATGGACACATCACTATTTGGAAAAGAATGACATGAACAAAGGAACCACTGATGCACCAGAGGACTGGGAGAGGGAGGGGATGGGGGCAGTGAGAGCAGCAACTAAGGCTTCCTTCTCCACTGTAGGCCTGATGGAGAGAAGAAGGCATATGTTCGACTGGCTCCTGATTATGATGCTCTGGATGTTGCCAACAAAGTAAGCTTCCTTCCCTACCAGCTCCTAAAACCCACCCTCTGGGTGCAAGTGATGCATCTGTTAGTGACCAAAGCCTGACTTTTGCTGATTAGTCAGCTGACTGACTGCACCCCTATTCTTAACAAGCCCTGCCCTCATGTTCCTTCATTTTGCTTTTTAATCATGACATTCCAGCTTAATCTTCACATTGCAGCTCCAGTAACAAAACTTCCTTTTGTTTTTCAGATTGGGATCATCTAAACTTGAGTCCAGATGGTTAATTCCAAATATACAACTTTTTTCACCATATATATGCTTCCTGTCTTTATGTCAATTTCTGGTTGGCTGGGGGGAGGCCATACTGTGCTGTGCGCAGAGGTAACAGGGCTTGGGTAAAGCTCTTGATCTACTTACCCTGCTGGAACACTTAGGTCCTATCATTCCACCATACTTGTTAAAACCCCTCATGGTAGGAGCTCGGGTACCAGAGATACTTGTGACTCAGACTGGGATTAGTTTGTCCTAGGACAACTAGATCTTGCTTCCATTAGGAGTGAGAGAACAAGAAGCTTTACAAGAACCTCTTCCTTTATCCCTGGAAGAGGCTGTGTACAGTACCCAGAGTTTGAGGGAGAGGAAGTATAATTTGAGTTTTCATTAGCATCTGTTTCAAGGCAGTGTAGGTTTGCTGGTTTTGGGTAGCACCTTGCCCTCAGACACCCATCTACCATGTCCAACCGGTCTGCCTGCTTCCCACACCCTTGCCCCAGAAAGGACAAGGACTTCAGAGGAGTACTTTCATTAGTGTTTTCAATAGGGTGGGTGCAGGCTCAGAAGGTGGAGAGGCTGGCCCCAGAGGACACCCAGGCTTGGGGCTCAGTCCCAGCTGATGTGTGAGGCTGTTTCCGTTCTCCTTGGCGGTGTTTGTTGTCCTTGTCAGGAGTCCCAGGCTCTGTGCCTCTCACTCGGTCAAGAATTTGTTTTTGAGTTGCTGGCTGGGGACACGCTCAGGGCAGAAGTCAGAGCGGAGGAGGCGAGAAAAGTAGATAAGGATCATGATGTCCAGCATGAGCAGGATACCCAGCAGAAAGGTGCCCAGGGTCCTCTGGCCAGCATAACGTAAGAAGAAATGGGTGAGGTAGGCCTGGGGGGCCAGGCGGAAGAGAAAGTACATGACCAAGTTGACATACTTGTTGACCCGGTAGAGGAGGTGGTCCTGGGCATTGTTGATCTTCATCATCATGCGTATAGTGAGGAAGATGTTACTGACCTCCACCAGTAGTGTTAGGACACCCCCACCAACAAAGCTGCTCCAAAATATGCCTGAGAAGAAGGCACCCATGGCCTAGAGGACAAAGAACAGGGGTTAGGGAACCTGGAGGTTGGTGGGAGTATCAGACCAACAGATTGAGGGCTGCAAAGGCCTCCCCAGTCTGTTCTGGAATGGTAGTCTACCGTGGATAAGATGCTTTTTTTCATCCAACATGATTAGATTTTGATGGCTCTGGGTAGTGGTTCCAGTCTAAGGAGGTAGTAGGTGAGGTTGTGGGTTGCTGGTCTCAGTGAACAAAGGCACAAAGACAGTGCCAACAATCAGCATCCTAGCATAAGAAGTAGGACACGGGTGGGAACTGGGGTTAAGAAAAGGTGGCTGCCTCCCAGGTTGAGAAAGCTGAGGTTTAGACTAGGCTGCTAGCATCAGGCCTTATACCACATCACCTGCTTCTTACCATGACATGATGGACAAGGTATTCCCAAGAAGCTCGTGCCTGATAACTAACCACGATGTCCACCGTGTCGTGGATGAAATACCCTAGTAGAGGGATGGGGAAAGAGGTCAAGGGGACTGAACAAGAAGCTTCCTTCCCCCGTCCCCCCACTTACCTCACGCTTCCTCAGCAAGACCTACCTGCTGAGAAACAAACGAGCAAATAGCCAGAAAGCGACCATGCCGTTTCAATCTCCAGCAGCATTTCGGGGGTCTGCCATACACTAGAAGGGAGGGAAGAAAGGAGGCTCCCTTCATTTCGTCACCTCTAAGGACTCCCACCTCCCGCATTACTCCTGCCAGTCCGGGGGGACTCGACTTGCGCTATTGGCTGACTGCGGAGAGGAGGGGCTTGGCTGAAACCCAGGTGCCTCCGGTTTCCCAGGTGAGATCCCCCTCCCCTGGGGCCGCTGCCGCTTCCGATTGGATAAGATTCCACGCTGGGAATCAGGTGAGACTGCAAGGCCCCAGCCCGCCCATGAGTGATCGGGGATAGTAACACGGGAGCCAGTCCCAGCACCCCGCTCAGGATCCCCTGGCCACCTCACTCCCCCAGTTGCTCACTCACCACAGCAGCGCCCAGATCCCTGACACAATGGAGTGGGCGAAGGAAACGAGAAGGTTGTGCCAGCGCCAGGTGCGCAGGGGGTCGGCGCTCACGTGCGCGGGCAGTGGCAGGCGACAGAGCGCGCGCCGGAGCGCCCGAAAGGTCAGCGTGGCGCCCAGGAGCAGCGGCAGGGCGGGGTGCAGCAGTGGGGGCATGCTGGCCCTCCCTGCCTTCTGTCTGTCCGCCCTCTAGGCCGCCTCCTCCGGCTGTTCTGGGAACGGGGCT
>NW_007728794.1:42442-55335 GCF_000696425.1 Galeopterus variegatus | reverse complement strand
CGCCCCGTCCGCCTACCCCCGCCCCTCGGGCGTCTCCGCCGTGCGGAGGGCACCAGTTCTATCTCCCTAGGGCCTCCTGGGCCCCGCCTGGATCCCGCGGACCTAAGACGACTAGGGGCTGTTTGGGGGCGCCACCGCCGCTGAGGCACCATTCGCTTGGCCTCGTTAACCTGCGTCCCCACTTTCCCCGGGGCCACCGGGTTCCCTGCTCTGGGCGGATACCGCGAGAATTCTCTCTCCGCCCCCAACTCCTTTCTGGGCAGAGCTGGTTGGGACTTGTCAAACACCCACGTCTCCTGGTCCTGGGAAGGGCTTGGGAGCCACGCCTCGGGCGACGGGCTCCGCCCAGACCCTGTTCCTCCACTGCACTACTATCGTCTGGCCGGAGACCGACGTGTGTACGCGCCCCGCACGAGCTGGCGCTTAGGCATTGCTGAGTAACCATCACCATCCCTCCTCCCAGCCCGCTGTCGGGTTCCTGGGGCCGAGCAGCTGTGACAGTCCTCCCTCAGGCAGTCCCAGCCCTCTTTTCCCCGCTCCGTGGAGGCTGGGGCGGGGAAGACTGCAGATTTGCAGATTGCTGGGCTGACCCTCGGCGTCCGGGCCAGGGCCTGGAGCAGTTGCGGCTCCTGGCCACTAGGTGTCAGGCTGTCCTCACTGTAGCGTGAGGTCCCCTCCAGCCTCTAAAGGAACAAAGCAGTCGCTTGGGGGGAAAGTGTGGTAGACCCTGTGCGAAAGGCAGCGCAGCTGACAGCCGGTTGGAGGGGTGCGGAGGTGGGAAGTGGAAGTAGAGGAGGGAGGGGAGACGTGGGGTGAGGGGAAAAGCGCTGCGAGAGGAAGGAAGAGGCTAGAAATTTGAGGCGCAGAGACCCAGGGACTAAGTCGTTTGGGTGTTTCCTCTGCCTCGCCTGTTGGTTCCAAGGTTACACATTAACCCCTGTGGGGCTCCTGGGTCAACCAAGGCCCAGTCGGTTTCCAGGTTAGGGCACAAGTGTCCCAGGTGAACAGCTTTCCCCATCTGCACTCCCTTTCCCCACAAGGCAGCTTTATCTGCCAGGCGACACCGGCCTGAGCCAGAGACCGAGCCCTCGCGGGGCTCTTCCAGTGCTCATCCCACATGGGCGGGACAAGAGCAGAAGGTTAAACACCGCTTTTCTCACATTCCTCGCCCCTTCAGGAATAGGGACCCTAAGCCTTAGCTAATGACCACTCTCCTTAATACTGAGCTTTTATGGAGCTCCTGCAGAGGAGGAGGCGCCAGAGAGAACCTGGAATTCAACTCCGGTCAAGACCCTTCCCCCATTCCCAGCCCCCAAAAGAAAAGAATTTTTTTTTAAAAAAGGCCCTAACCGGTCAAACTAAGCAGCCCCCCTAGTTGTGGGCGGAAGCCTTGAACTCATCTCGGCCAAACGTCGGTCTGTCCTCTTGCCCCTTCCACTCGCCTCCTGGGAGCGGACGACCTTACTCGGAGTGTGCGGGGGGAAGTGCGGTGCTGACGAGCCCGGTGCGCACCGGTCAGGACAGCCTGGAGACCGTGTCCCCTCCTCCGAGGCTGAGTCAGTGTGCACACCGCGGGGTTTCCCCGGCCCCTCCCTAGGCAAACACGAAACTAACCCCGCTCCCTGCTCCACAAACCGAGAGCCCTGCTCTCGATTCTTGGTTGTGCTCATCGTTTGAGTGACAGTGGGGAATGAGCTTTCTCCTGTTGGAACAGCGTCACTCGTGGACAAGGGAAAATCTTCGTTTCCCACCCTACCCCGCTTACGGGGGGCATCTCTCGAGGGCGCGGAATCTCTCCGGTCTCGGAATTGGCTGGGACCGTGCTGGCCACTGCGGGGCACGCCAAGAAAGGGCGTGTTGTCCTATTCCTCGCACCGTGCGTGGGGCGGGGCTGTGAGGGAAAGGCCATTGCGTGCCGGGGCAGCGGGCACAGTGCAAACCACGGACACAGCTGCGAGACTGAATCGACGTTCAACTCAGCTTGCGCCGCCCGCCAAATACCTTGCGGCGTGGGGGGCGGGGCGCTAGGGTGGGCAGGTCCGCGCATGCGCCGCATCAGAGGGGGGGCGTTCCGGAAGTGCAACTCTGAGGCGTAAGATGGAGAAGTACGGGCGGATCCGAGTGGTGGGGAGAGGTGCCTTCGGGTGAGCCAGGGCTCTGCGGGAGGAAACTGCTCGGGGAGGGGGGAAATGAGCCCCAACTCTGACCGCCAAACTCCGGCCCGGCCAGCCCCGCCCAGAGGCGTGAGCGCCGGTCTGGAAGCCCCGCCCAGGCTTCCGGTCCCGGTCCGGGCGAGGAGACTCCGCCGAGTTCTGTTAGATTTTTCATTCATTCAACGAATACTGAGCGCCAGCTGTACCTGTCAGGCCCTGGGTGCTGGGTATACTGTTATAACCAAAACAGGCGTGGTCTCTTCTCTCTCAGCTTCCAGACTACAGGAAAATTATACAACAAACGAGACATTATTAAGACAGTTATGAAGTTATAGCAGTTTTGAAAGCTTGCGAGGTTAGAGTACAACACCAGGAGGGATGTGTATTTGGGGTGGTCAAGAAAAAATTTTGTGAGACGTGAGGTTAATTTTCTTCGGCGGCTGGTATGGAGATCCGAACCCTTGAGCTTGGTATTACAAGGCTGCACTCTAATCGGTCGAACCAAGCAACCAGGCTCAAGAAGATTTAAAGCCAAGACTGGATTGAGGACAAGTAGTCTAAAGGTGAAGGAAGAGCTTTTCAGGCAGAGGGGAAAGATGGGAAGGTCGTCACGTGGGAAGGAATTCAGAGTATTCAAGGAATTGAGAAAAAGAATAATGTAGTTGAAATGTAGCGGGCAAGGTAAAGAGTGATATAAGATGTGATTGTCACGGAGGGCAGCGACCAGATTATGGCCTTGTAAGCTGAAGTAAAGGGGTCGAATTTATTTTCAGTGTAAGGGTTTTAAAGCAGAGGAATAGTCTGATATGATTTGTGTTTTTAAAATGTCATCCTGGGGCCGCCCGGTGGCGCACTGCTACAGTGCGCCGCTTGAGAGTGCGGTGGCGCTCCCGCTGAGGGTTCGGATCCCACATACAGACCGGTTCCCGCTCACTGGCTGAGCGAGGTGCGGGTGCAACACCGAGGGTTGCGATCCCGTTGCCGGTCCCGGTCCGGTACGGGCGCGACACTGAGGGTTGCAATCCATTGCCGAACACGAAAAAAGACCAAAAAAAAGGAAAAAAAAAAAAAACAGTACTATGTAAAAAAAATAAAATAAAATGTCATCCTGGCTGCTGTGTGGAATTTAGATTTGAGGGTGTCAGAAATGAAAGGGACCGTTTTGGAGGCTAGTGTAGTATTTTAGGCAAGAAGTGACAATAAGTTGAGCAAGGGTTATAGCAGAGAGCACAGAGAGAATTGGATGGGTTCGCAATATTTTGTAGGTAGAGCTGGCCTGTTTGCTCAGTAGGTTAGAGTGTGGTGTTGAAACACCAAGGTCAAGGGTTCAGATCCCCATACTGTCTAACTGCCAAAAAATAAATAAATAAATAAAACGCAAATATTTTTGAAGTAGAAACAGGATTTGTTGATGTGTTAGCATGAGATGTAGGAAAGATACTGGGATGATTTTCAGGTATCTAATTTTAATAGTTGGGGAATGGTGGTGTCATTTACTGAGACAGAGGAGACTGAGGAAGGAAGGGTTTTGGGGGCAGGAATCAAGAGTTTTATTTTGAGTTTGTTAAAATTTAGGATGCCTGTTGCCAGCCCGTGGCTTACTCGGGAGAGTGTGGTGCTGATAACACCAAGGCTACGGGTTCAGATCCCATATAGGGATGGCCAGATAGCTCACTTGGGAGAGCGTGGTGCTGACACCACCAAGCCAAGGGTTAAGATCCCCTTACCGGTCATCTTTAAAAAAAAAAAAAAATTTTAGGATGAGCCATTCAGGTGGAGATGCAAAGCAGGTAGTTAGATATCTGGGTTTGAGTCTCAGAGGAGAGGTCTAAGCTACAGATAAAAGTTTGATTTTTCTTTTCTTTTTTTTTTTTTTTGGAGGCTGGCTGGTATGTGGATCCAACCCTTGACCTTGGTGTTGTAACACCGCACTCTAACCTGGCCCTCAGATAAAAATTTGAGACTCATATAAAAATTTGAGATGATCAACTTATAGTTCATTCATTCAGCAAATACATATTGAGCTCTTAATTTGTGCTAAATACTGGGCTATGCACTGGGGATATAGTGATGAACAAGAATGCTATGTAGTCCCTGCTTTTATAGACACTGACCACAGAGTTGATAATAATAATATGAATGGCTTCTATGAGCATTCTCTATGTGCTAGGCACTGTGCTGTCTTACATTAATTTTCTCCTTTGATCCTCTAAACAACGCTGTGAGGTTGATTATATTTTCCAGATGATGATGTCACATAATGTATCCAAATCAGATAACTAGTTATAGGAGCCAGGATATGAACCCAGGCAGTTAACTCCAGAGTCTGTGGGAGCTCAGAGATCAAGGCTAACTTTACCTAACTGTGCTTATGGTGAAACTGAAGCCTCACACAAGAGTTTGTGATTAGTTCATCCAGTTCCCAAGCTCAGTGTTCTGTGCACTTGGTTAGATGACCTCCTAGTCTGGGTTCCCATTACCCTCTTCTTTTTTTTTTTTTGGTCCTTTTTTGAGACTGGCCGCCCCGCGCTCAGCCAGTGAGCACCGGCCATCCCTATATAGGATCTGAACCCGCGGCAGGAGCACCGCACTCCCCAGAGGGCACCACGGCCCCGGCCCTTTTTTTTTTTTTCCATTACCCTCTTCTTTTTTTTTTTTTGGTCCTTTTTTGAGACTGGCCGCACCGCGCTCAGCCAGTGAGCACCGGCCATCCCTATATAGGATCTGAACCCGCGGCAGGAGCACCGCACTCTCCAGAGTGCACCACGGCCTCGGCCTTTTTTTTTTTTCCATTACCCTCTTCTAAGGAACATCCAGTCACCAGGTCTGCCCTGCCTGATATGTGGCTAGAGGCTCAGCTTGTGCCTGCTTCTGTACTGTGTGTCCCCAGGATTGTGCATCTGTGCCTGCGCAAGGCTGACCAAAAGCTGGTGATTATCAAGCAGATCCCAGTGGAACAGATGACCAAGGAAGAGCGGCAAGCAGCCCAGAATGAGTGCCAGGTTCTCAAGCTGCTCAACCACCCCAATGTCATTGAGTACTACGAGAACTTCCTAGAGGACAAGGCCCTCATGATCGCCATGGAATACGCACCAGGTGGGCCAGCCTGCTTGCATTAGCCTGGCTGTATGGGCCTCTCACACCTGGAACAGGCAGACACAGATCAACCGGCTTCCCTTCTTGGAATGGGCTTGGCTAAGGGTCAGAGGTATAGAATTCTGACCCCAATTGTGTGAGGGAACTGTGTGAAGGGCCTGGCTGGGCCCTTGCCCTCTTTGGTCCCAGTGCCCTGTTCCGTAAAATTAGAGGCATTGTTCCAGGTGTGGGAAAGCCTGGATCTTGATTAGTTCCTTGGGCCACAGGCGGCACCCTGGCTGAATTCATTCAAAAGCGCTGCAATTCGCTGCTAGAGGAGGAGACCATCCTGCACTTCTTTGTGCAGATCCTGCTCGCGCTGCATCACGTGCACACCCATCTCATTCTGCACCGGGACCTCAAGACCCAGAACATTCTTCTTGACAAACACCGCATGGTCGTCAAGATCGGCGACTTTGGCATCTCCAAGATCCTTAGCAGCAAGAGCAAGGCCTACACGGTGCCTGGGGATGGAGGGGACCTTCAGGGTGCTAGAGATCTTGAGGGCTAAAGCCTATTCTACATCTCTACCTCTTCCCCTCCCCCCAAAAAAACCTTGGCCACTTGGCCCCTGGCTGGGTGGTCCTGCAGGAGGAAACCCCTTAGCCTGCTTTGAGGAGAAGCTGTCCCCAACTGGGCCTGTGGGCAGAACCTCTGGTCCTTTCTCCCTCCAGGACTGTAATACAGGCTTTCCTCCTGCAGGTGGTGGGTACTCCATGCTACATCTCCCCTGAGCTGTGTGAGGGCAAGCCGTATAACCAGAAGAGTGACATCTGGGCCCTAGGCTGTGTCCTTTATGAGCTGGCCAGCCTCAAGAGGGCCTTCGAGGCTGCGGTGAGTGTAAGCACCCCCAAGGGGACAACTGGGAAATCTCTACCCCCCTCCCCCAGCAGTCCTCAGCTCCAACCACTTCTGGGTGTCTTCTCTTGTGGCTGAGTCATGTCTCTGCCTCATCAGACTTGTGGCTGCCCCTCAGACTATGGATTTCTAAGGGTAGGGCTTGGGTCCCACCATTGACTGAGGACTCCTGAGGGTAGGGCTGTGGCTCTCCCATCAGATTAGGGACGCTCCCAAGAGTAAGACTTGAGTTTTTCAACAACCTGGGGCTTCTGGGGACAGAGCTGCAGCTCCTGTCAGACTAGGGATTCCCGAAAGCAGGGTTTGACTCCCCTGTCATTCTGGGAGACCCCTCATCAGACTCAAGTCTCCTGAGGCAGGTCTGTTATTACCACAACAGCCCAGGGTCTGCAGCCGGGGGTACTGCCCTGCCTAAGAGCCTAGCCTCAGGCCTTGGGCAGCCCCCAACTTGGTGCCTTCACAGAACCTGCCAGCACTGGTGCTGAAGATCATGAGCGGCACCTTTGCACCCATCTCTGACCGATACAGCCCTGAGCTGCGTCAGCTTGTCCTGAGTCTGCTTAGCCTTGAGCCTGCACAGCGGCCACCACTCAGCCACATCATGGCGCAGCCCCTCTGCATCCGCGCCCTCCTCAACCTCCACACCGACCTGGGCAGTGTCCGCATGCGGAGGCCTGTGCAGGGTGGGGGGGTCCTGGGTGGCAGGGTGGGGGCACCCAGTGGGAATACAGGAGGTCTGGCGCAGAGGGGTGCCTGGGGCGAGTCCTCCACTCCTATGTGTAGGAATGCCAGGGAGGGTCTGTGTCCTAAAGCCCCCATCTGTCCCGCAGGGCAGAGAAGTCCCTGGCTGCTGGATCACCCATTGCCGCTGGCAGCACAGGGAGCAGGACCACCAGCACCCGCTGCAGGGGTAAGCTGGGGTGGGCCACTGGGTCCCTGCAGACACCACACCGTTCTCATCAATTTAGTAAACCTGAGGGCCGAGCCCGTGGCGCCCTCGGTAGAGTGCGGCGCTTGAGAGCGCAGTGGCGCTCCCGCCGCGGGTTCGGATCCTATATAGGGATGACCGGTGCGCTCACAGAGCTCACTGGCTGAGCACGGTGCGGCTGAGTATGGTGCGGCCGGTCTCAAAAAGGACAAAAAAAAAAAAAATTTAGTAAACCTGAGGGCCGATCCCGTGGCGCCCTCGGTAGAGTGCGGCGCTTGAGAGCGCAGTGGCGCTCCCGCCGCGGGTTCGGATCCTATATAGGGATGACCGGTGCGCTCACAGAGCTCACTGGCTGAGCACGGTGCGGCTGAGTATGGTGCGGCCGGTCTCAAAAAGGACAAAAAAAAAAAAAATTTAGTAAACCTGATGTGCTGTCCTGGCAGGCGTCCCTCGGGGACCTGTGAGGCCGGCCATCCCCCCACCACTGTCTTCAGTGTATGCCTGGGGCGGTGGGCTTAGCATCCCCCTGCGGCTGCCGATGCTTAACACAGAAGTGGTTCAGGTGGCAGCTGGGCGCACACAGAAGGCTGGTGTCACGCGCTCTGGACGCCTCATCCTGTGGGAAGTAAGCAGGCTGGGGGTGGATCTGAACGGGTTGAGGGTGGGGGCCCTAAGAAGGGTTGAGGGTGATCAGGCAACGCCCACTCCCTCCTGCCTCCTCTGCAGGCCCCGCCCTTAGGCGCTGGGGGAGGTACCCTCCTCCCTGGGGCAGTGGAGCAGCCTCAGCCCCAGTTCATCTCGCGTTTCCTGGAGGGACAGTCAGGCGTGACCATCAAGCACGTGGCCTGCGGGGACCTCTTCACTGCCTGCCTGACCGGTCGGGACTACCCTGTGGGGACCTTCTATGAGAAGGCCCCAGAGAGCAACCTCCCTCCTTACAAATTGCTCAATTAATGCTTCTATCTACTAGCTGTTGAGATTTATGTAGCCACTCTTACCCTACACACAGGCCTGACAAGGTAGTAGTTACATTATCCCCATTGACAGATGGAGAAACTCAGGCTCAGAGAGGCTGTCACATGTTCTAAGTCACACACCTGGGAAGAAAGACCCCTACCTTTTTCTTTCCTCCTATCCCATCCTTCCAGCCCTAGCCCTCAGCTTTATCTTGCTCCTCCAACCCTCAGGTGGACTAGGCTGTCTGGAAAAAGTCTAACTTCTCTCCCTGCTCTTTCTCCTCACTGCCCTCCTCCCCAGACCGAGGCATCATCATGACCTTTGGCAGTGGCAGCAATGGGTGCTTAGGCCATGGCAGCCTCACTGACATCAGCCAGGTGGGTATCACATGTATTGTAGAGATAGGGAAGTGGGGGCATGGCAGGGAGCCCACATCTGAGAGTTAACATCAGGTTAGGGGCAGGGGCTTCCCCAGCAGCCACAGGTCCCTGTAGCTTCCCTGCTGCACCTGCTTTGGACCACAACAGGGGAAGTACAGAAAGACCACGCTTCCCTGTGGTTACCTACCTGGCAGCATGTGTGGCTGGAGTTAAAGGGACAGCCACCTCATGAGAATTCGTAGCCTCCAACTTCACCTCTACAGGGGATGCTGAGGCCAGGTGGCTAGTCCCAAGCCCCTTGCTCAGTCTCCCTTGCTGCTTCCCCTCTCTAGCCCACCATTGTGGAGGCCCTGCTTGGCTATGAGATGGTGCAGGTGGCCTGTGGGGCCTCTCATGTGCTGGCCCTGTCCACTGAGCGTGAACTATTTGCCTGGGGCCGTGGAGATGGTGGTAAGCTCCCTACCCTTGCTCCAGCCTTTAGGCTCCATCTCGCAGCATCCCCAGCCTTGATTTGTTCCCTTCATACTCACCTTCTACACTATGGCCCATCTTCCCTCTTTTCTCTCAAATCCTATTAATTCAATCACTCATTCATTCAACAAACCTTTATAGCTTGCTCACTATGTGCCCACCCTGTGGTGGGTACTGAGACAAGATGAATGAGATGTGGTTTCCTTCTGGTGCTTACGACATAATGAGGGAGATTTCATTCATCCAACAGTATTTACTGAAGTCTGTATTTAGAGAGGTCTGGGTCAGGCATCAGGTTGGACACTGATTCTAGAGATGACATGATGGGTTCCTGTCCTCCTGGAGGACAGGCTGGTGGGGGAGAGAGAACACATCCCTAGCATGCTAGAGAACAGACAGCACCAGGCCTGCATCCAAGGTTCAGAGGTGGGGAAATTCAAAGACAGCAGTGTCACCTGGAGGAGACAGAAATGGCATCTGAACAGGGCTCTAAAGGAACAGGAGGAGGACTTTGCCCAGCAGAGGGGCCTAGGAAAGGCATTTCTGACTGAGAGAGCAGTCGTCTCTCATGCTGTTCTCTCTTCTCTGTGGGCCTCCTCCTCCTGGCACTACCAGCCCTGAAGCTCAACTAACCCCATCCTGGTCTCTTCTTGTAGGCAGGCTGGGACTAGGTACCAGGGAGTCTCACAGCTGCCCCCAGCAGGTGCCCATGCCCTCTGGACAGGAAGCCCAGCGGGTTGTATGTGGCATCGACTGCTCCATGATCCTCACTGTGCCTGGCCGAGCCCTGGCCTGCGGGAGCAACAGGTGAATAGCTGCACCAGGATGACGAGCTGCCCCTTGCCTCCTTGGCTGCTAGCACTCCATCCGTCATTGCCAGCCTCCCACCAAGGCCCAGAACTGAGGGGGGCTGAGGGTGCTGCTCAGCAGGTTCAGCCCAAGGTGGGATCCGTCTCCTGGTGCACCAGCTCCTGCCCAGACAGGTGGGGACAAGGCAGCCTATACAAACTGTCAATTGGATGTGGCTTCTGGCTTTGCCCTCAGGTTCAATAAGCTGGGCCTGGACCACATCCCCCTGGGAGAGGAACCTGTCCCCCAGCAGCAAGTGGAGGAGGCTTTGAGCTTCACACCACTAGGCTCTGCTCCCCTAGACTGGGAGCCCCTGCTAAGTGTGGACCTGGGCACTGCTCATTCAGCTGCTGTGACTGGTGAGTAGGACCTGGGCACAGGGGACCAGAGGGGGACTCACCTGGCTTCCTTGGCACCTCTGTTGAGGCACCACCCTCTCTTCTTTCTTCTCCTGCAGCCTCGGGTGACTGCTACACTTTTGGCAGCAATCAGCATGGGCAGTTGGGCACCAGTGCCCGCCGGGGCAGCCGGGCACCCTGTCAGGTCCAAGGCCTCGAGGGCATCAAGATGGCGATGGTGGCCTGTGGGGATGCCTTCACTGTAGCCATTGGGGCAGGTGAGGAGTGGGCACAGTGGGGGCAGACAGGGGCATGGCCAGTAGGGTTTATCATGCTCATTGTCACCTACTGGGGCCAGTCTGGCAGTTTGGAGGATCACTGCCTGCTCTGCGCCCCTCCCACTTCCCTCCTTGGGATTCTCTCTGGCAGAGGGTGAAGTGTACTCTTGGGGCAAAGGTGCCCGAGGTCGACTGGGAAGGAGGGATGAGGATGCTGGACTCCCTCGGCCAGTGCAGCTGGATGAGACACACCCTTACACAGTGACTTCTGTGTCCTGTTGCCATGGAAACACTCTCCTGGCTGTTCGCCGTGAGTTAGAACTTTTCCCACCTCACCCACACAAAGGTTAACCCCAACTGGCCCCTGCTCACACTCCCATCCCCAGTGGTCACATCCCAAATCACCAAAAGCATCTTCAGCCCCCAGATAAATGAAAGCAGAAGCTGTGGGGTAAAATTCTGAACTTCCTACCTGGGGTGGGCAAGGGCATGTGCTTCTGGGACCTCACAGAAGGGCTGCCCCACTACTCCCCAGGGCTCACGTGTTCTTTCTCCTCCTACTCCCTGAGGCCAGTTCACTTTGAACTGTTGTGAGGCTGCTGCATGGAAAAGGGAACCAGAATACCCAACTGAGAATTTAAAAGGAGGTTTTTATTGGCCAGCTGGTGGCTGTTCCTCCAAGGAGGTCTTGGAAGGAAGCAGCCCTGACTTGAAATTTAGGCAGTTTTTTAAAAGGCACATTTTACATTAGTCACACAGTTAAAATTATCAAATAGTCACACACTTATAGTTATATAGTCACATACATACACACATACCCTCCTGGCATGAGGAGGGGGTTTGGGGAAGCCTAGCGCAAGCTGATAACAAAAGCTGAAACAAGGCAGTTAATTGCTCAAGGGCCACTTGGGTGGGGAACATCAAACAAAATTTAAACTTCTCTAAGTGCAGGCTAATATTTAGCTTTTAACTCCTATTAAGGGGGGGCTAAAGAGCCAAGGGGGATTTTTAAACAATAACATTTTTTAAGCAATTCAAACACTTTTTAAACTTAAGTAATCTACCTAGTCACATAGCAAGAAGTTTCACAGAAGCGAATTGTGTATGTTATGAAAGTGGGGTTCTCCCTATCTCAGAACCTTCATTTCTGGCCTGGCAGGGTCCAGCATCCAGGGCCTGTGGGAGTGGAGGTGGGTAGCACTTGCTGGAGGCACTGCCCTCTGGGAAGCTGCCCGGGGTTCTCTTTGATATTTTACAGCCATCACAGATGAGCCAGCCCCACCCTGAGGCACCTGGACACACCTCTGGACCACCCTAACTGGACCACCACCTCTGACTGGTCTGAAAAGTGCAGGTTCCTGAGGCATGACTGTCCCCACCAGCCATCAGTGGGGTATAAGGGCCATTGAAGCCCCTGCTCTGCTTTTGGCCCAGGATTTGGAAACCTCAACCCCACTCTGTTTTGCCCAACACCTCTTTTCCTTCTTACCCACTGTTCCCTTAAGTCTGTGTCCCTAGGGTCCAGCCTGGCCGGAGGTGGAAGCCAGACCTAGCCTTTGGAAGCATGGTGGTCTCTAGAGCCTTGGCAAAAGGCTGGAGGCAGCTGTGGCTCCACTCAGACGCTGCCCTTTCCCCCAGCCCTGTTAGAAAATAAGTCCCTGGTGCCCACTAGGAGACCACCTCCATGCTTTGGAGCAGGCAAGTCGGGGCCTGCCTGGACTGGCCATTAGGCTGCCTAGCCTCTGCATGGCCTGGGGCAGGGAGCTCCTAGGGACTGCTAACACCCGCCCCCACACCTTTGTCCTGGGGCAGGGGTTTGCACAGCCTCTGCTTGCCTCCCTTCAGAAGGAAGTGCAGAAGCCATAAAGTGCCTACTGCAGAGAAGATCCAGGCCGAAGGTTGCCCTCTCCCCATAACCAGGTTGGGGGAAGGGGTAGCTGGTCGGATCAGCTCAGTTTCCCAAAGGACTGGAATTAGTGCCAATAAAAATACCAGCTGCCTGCCTGGACTGTGGTGTCTTCAGGGGTGGGAGTGGCGGTCTGACACCTCAGGACTGGGCTGGGCGGCCCGACCTCGGTTGCAGGGCCGCGGCCGAGGGAAGAATGTGGGCGCAGCCGGAGGCTGGGGCTGAGGTTCCTCTGGCCCAGCGCCCAGCCCGGCCCCTCGCCCCAGCCAGGCTCCCCGGATCTGGTTGCCAGGCTTTGGCTGCCTAGCACCTGGAAGCTGAGGCCCCAGGTCCCAGAGGAGCGCGTGGCCCCCGAGACCGAGACTTGACTGAGGAGAAACAAACGTCTGTGGCGCGGCCAGTCCGCTTTTACGACGCGCACTCCCCCGGGGCCCCTCTCCCTGTCCCAGCCAGCCCCCAGCTCTGGGGAGAAGCGGAGCCCCGATCTCTCTCCCCAAGGGGAAAGAGATGCCCCTGCTTCCGGGAGTGGGCGAGTCTGACTCACTTTCCTAGGCCGGGGCGAGTCTGGCCGCACCCGGACCCCAAGCCATGAGCTGGCTGGGTGGGCGGGCGGGCACTAGGACCGGGCGGCCGCGGCTCC
>NW_007728794.1:1313-42153 GCF_000696425.1 Galeopterus variegatus | reverse complement strand
TGTGGGGCCGCCGCGTGCCCGGCCCCGCTCGCCCGTGCCCGCCGCTCGCTCGCTTGCCCGCCCGAGCCCGCCATGCCCGGCTTCGACTACAAGTTCCTGGAGAAGCCCAAGCGGAGGTTGCTGTGTCCGCTGTGCGGAAAGCCCATGCGCGAGCCCGTGCAAGTTTCTACCTGCGGCCATCGCTTCTGTGACACCTGCCTGCAGGAGTTCCTCAGGTGCGGGGCCGGGAGAGCGGGGGAAGGCCGGTGGCGGGGAAAAGGGGCGCAGCCGGGGAAGAGACTCAGGCCCCACGCACGCCGGGCCTTTGTCTGCGCCGCCGCCCTGTGACCTCAGGGGCGCCCACCGTGACGTAACGGGGAGGTGGTGACGTCAGGCCCCGAGGGAGGACCCCACGCACTAGGCCCTAGGGTCCCGGGCCCCACCTGCCCTGCGCCAGGTGGGCAGAACTCCGTGCCCTCCTGAGGGGAGGAGATGGGAGGGACGCCCTTCCTGACCTGTGGCCGGCCCTTACCCTCACCTGAGAGCCAGAGCGGCCTCATCCTTGAACTTTGAATCCCGGCCGGAAGAGGAGGACAAACCCTCTGTGCCGTGCAGCACTTTAATTCTCCGGAGTTTTCACCCCTCTAACCTCTTCTGATTCTTCGAACGTCCAGAGAACGGCAGCTATTGTTCTCCCATTGCACAGATGATGAAACGAGAGATCCAGAGAAAGGCTGAGACTTGCGCAGGGTCGCGCAGTTACTTACGGGCTTCTCTGGGATTTAATAAGTCCGCGCTGCTTGTGGACACACAATAGAGGGAGGATTGTGACGCTACAGTCCTCCTCCCCCGAGGCCGGACTCCTTTAGGTGTCTCTCTCCTCTCCTGGGGGTCTTGAGTACGGCGGGTAGTCAATAAACGGTTAGGGAGGGGGTCGCACCCCGGTTGTTACTGAACACCCCCTGCTCTCAGAACCCAGGTCGCCCCTTGGTTCTTGGGCATCCGAAGTTTCTGGGCGCCCTGTGGTCTTTAGTCTGCTGCCCACGCTGGCAAGTGCTCAGGCCCGCGTGTGCAGAGGCAAGATGAATGGGCACCCACTCCTGGGAGGTCGTGCCCCCAGAGCACAGGGAAGGTTGGGTCAGCCATGGCAGGAGGCTGCCGCGCTGACGGGACCGAGGGGCCCAGGCCGGGAGGGCACCTCTGGAGCTCCTGCCCGCGGTGCCCCCTCCCTCGGCCCACGGCAGCCCCTAGCTGGCGGAAACCTCCGCAGGCCCTTTGTTTTCTGTTCCCCCACAGCCGGGCCGGCTCCTGCCCTCACATATGCTCCTGTACAGCCGCTGTGCCGCTGCCTCCCCCCTTTCCCTCCCCCTCCCCCTCCTCCCTCCTCGCGGCAGTGCACACACTTACTCTCCTACAGACACACAGTCCTATTGTCTCCTCCTCTGCTCTTCCCCGGCCCTCTGGTTTCCAGATGAGGCCAGCTGAGCCCCCCCACCCCCCACCCCCAGCTGACCCACCCAGACTGCCTCGGGGAAGGAGCGGGGGAGGGGGCTGTCAAGCCCGTTTCCCTCCACCACCTCCGCCTGTTCAGTCCCCTCTCTGCTGCTTCTGTCCCTCCCCCTCCCGGAAATCCCCTCTTCCTCTCCCACAGCCCCTCCCCCCATCCTGTCTTCTCCCCTGGGCCTGGGCCTCCACTGCACAGCTCCGAGCAGCCGCTGCCCCTGTCTCTCCCCCTCCCCCAGCGCCTGAGCTATGCTGCTGAGGCTTCTGGAGGGAAGAGGTGGTTCGGCAGGCTCTGCCCCTCACCATCACTCCCTACCCTATAAGCAAGGGCGTCCATTGTCCCGGCCGAACCTTTGTCCTGGCTGGGCCCCAAGCTACAGGCTAAGCTTCTTCTGCCTTAAGCCTGGGGACATGCCTCAGTCCCCTCCCTGTCTCCAAACCACTAAGTCAGCACATTCCTGAAGCAGCCAAGTGGACCCCTTTCCCCCTTGGCCCACCCTTCTTTCTCTACTCCTGCCAGGGCTATTACTCAGGTTGGTCCAGGAAGGCTGGTTGTCCTGTGGGCAGGAGCACATCCCTTCAGTGTTTGGGCATGTATTGTTCTTGGCATTGGTAACATGGCCAGTGGTAGTGGAGTCGGGGAGGAGGTGGGTGCTAGAAATCCTTTGGGTACCTGGGGCATGGACTGCCCTGGCAAGTGCCTTCAGAGCAGGGCTGCTATGTGGCCTCTGTTCCACCTTGAACCTTCCCTGCCTCCCACCTACCTGACTCAGACCTGCCAGGAATGCCATGCCCGAGGGCCTTCAGTTCTGCTTGGAGAGCCCCTGCCCTGCCTGGGCCATGTCAGTCATGTGTGACTGGTCCTGGCTGGGGTCAGCAAGGGCATGTTGGCAGGACAGACTCCTTGGGTGCTAACAGCCAGGTGGAGTTTGGCGTAGAAGGAGGGCAGCTGGCAGGGTGAGCAGGGTCAACAAACTTCAGAAGCCCACCAAGCAGTGACCAGAGCCTTGGCTATGCTTGCCTGGGCATTTTTTCATGCCCCAGCCTCTCTCCCATGTGCTTCTTCAACTGTGAGCCCCTGTAAAATGGGAACATTCCACCCCTTCTCAGAGGCCACCAGTGAGGACTGGGTAGAAGTGTAAACACAGTGCTGGGGATTGTGCCTTTCCCTGACTTTTCTTTAGGAGACACACCCTCAAGGAAGGAGGAGAGGGATGGGGTAAGGTGGCCCCAAGATGACCTTTGCCCTGGTTCTTGGCCAGGGACCTTCATGGTGGCTGGGCAGCCCTGGCACTTAATCTCAGCCCATCCCTGTTCACCCTCCCCATCAGCTTTCAGCCCAGCCAATAAAAACTAACCTGGGGGGAGGGGGTAGCTGGGCAGCCTGTTCTTTTCCCAGTCCAGCTGCCATTCTGGGGGGAGGGGGTGCCAGCTGCCACCTGTTGGCCAAGTGCTGTCTGAGGCAGCTGTCTGTGCCACCACTGAGCCCAGAACCCCCCCCCCCAGGACAGAGACTGGGATTTAGTGGGGTCCTGCGGAAGTGGGCCGCCCAGGCCTCTGATTGCCCTTTTGTCTCAGCTGGGGCTGGTTGGGAACCGGTCTGGTGAGGGAGGGAGGCTGCCCTGGCTAAGGGGGTGGGGCCCAGGGCTCCCCCTTCCCATAATGAGAAGCCTTGACCCTGCCCCCTTTTCAGTGAAGGAGTCTTCAAATGCCCTGAGGACCAACTTCCTCTGGACTATGCCAAGGTGAGTCCACATTGCCAGGCCAAAGCCCAGATACAGGCTGTTGTCCCTGGTGGTTGGCAGCCAGTTGGCTCAGAGCCAATATCAACCAGAGCCTTGGGATCATGCGCCCCCACAAAGGTAGCCTGTTCCCTCCCACCCGGCCAGTTTGCAAACTCTGTTTGCCCTGGAGGGCAGGCACAATGCCCAGCCTGTGGGGAGTGCACAGAGCTGCTCTGTGCCCACAGAAGTGCTCCCTCCCCTTCCGGTGGCAAGCCAGACCTGTGGCTGAGGGCCAGGACCCCACCAGGGGAGAAGGAAACAGAGGGTAAGGAGACAACCTGGGACCAAGCAAGCTGATTGGCTGCCTCTCCAAAGGGAGTGTCATGTGCAGGCATGTTGGGATCCTTCATCAGAGCAGACACCACCTGCTGTGCCCTTCATCCCTAGGCATCTGAGGGGCAAATAGCCCCAGAGAGGCTCTCACTGGCTCTGAGGTAGAGCCCGCCCACTGAGCTGGGGCGGGAGGGTTGGGGACTGCAGCAGGCTCTGACTCTGGCCAATTCCCCCCATTCCTACCCCCAGATCTACCCTGACCCAGAGCTGGAAGTACAGGTATTGGGCCTGCCTATCCGCTGCATCCATAGTGAGGAGGGCTGCCGCTGGAGCGGGCCCCTGCGTCACCTACAGGTGAGGCTCTGATGTCAGGGACCGGGACTACCCCTCCCTCAGCAGGCACTAACTGCAGCCCTTCCTACCAGGGCCACCTGAATACCTGCAGCTTCAACGTGGTGCCCTGCCCCAATCGCTGCCCCACCAAGCTGAGCCGCCGTGATCTGCCTGCACACTTGCAGCACGATTGCCCCAAGCGGCGCCTCAAGTGCGAATTTTGTGGCTGTGACTTCAGTGGGGAGGCCTATGAGGTGGGTGGGGCCTGGCTGAGGTCAAAGGGAGGGTGGGGCACCTGATGGCCCAGGCATCCCTTAACTTAGCACCTCTTGCATTTCCACAGAGCCACGAAGGCATGTGCCCCCAAGAGAGTGTGTACTGTGAAAACAAGTGTGGTGCCCGCATGATGCGGCGGCTACTGGCCCAGCATGCCACCTCTGAGTGCCCCAAGCGCACTCAGCCTTGCACCTACTGCACCAAGGAGTTTGTCTTTGACACCATCCAGGTGAGGCCCTTCCTGAGCTGTAGGCTGTGGGGCAGATGACAGGGAGTCAGGCTATTGACCACTGCCTTTCTGCCTTTGCGGCCCCAGAGCCACCAGTACCAGTGCCCAAGGCTGCCTGTGCCCTGCCCTAACCAGTGTGGTGTGGGCACCATTGCTAGGGAGGATCTGCCGGGCCATCTGAAGGACAGCTGTAGCACTGCCCTGGTGCTGTGCCCATTCAAAGACTCCGGCTGCAAGCACAGGGTGAGATGCCCCTTCTCCATCCTGTCAGTCCCCGCTTTACCTTCATAGCCCTAGATGGAGGCTAGGCTTCCTGATGCACCCTAAGCCTCAGTGGTTCCTGCTTTGCTACGCTGAAGCCTTCAGTCCTTCTCCCTGCTGGCCAGCTCCAGCCTTCCTAGCACCCTCTGTCGTCTTCATCCAGAGCTGGGTGCCTGCTACCCCACACCTGCTCAGCTCCTCTCCCCGGGTTTTCCCCTACTGATAACTCTCCTTCTTCCCCCATGGCCTGGGGCTTTGCCAACAGTGCCCTAAGCTGGCAATGGCACGGCACGTGGAGGAGAGTGTGAAGCCGCATCTGGCGATGATGTGTGCCCTGGTGAGCCGGCAACGGCAGGAGCTTCAGGAGCTGCGGCGAGAGCTGGAGGAGCTATCGGTGGGCAGTGATGGCGTGCTCATCTGGAAGATCAGCAGCTATGGGCGGAGGCTACAGGAGGCTAAGGCCAAGCCCAACCTCGAGTGCTTCAGCCCGGCCTTCTACACGCATAAGTATGGTTATAAGCTTCAGGTGTCTGCATTCCTTAATGGCAATGGCAGTGGTGAGGGCACACACCTCTCCCTCTACATTCGTGTACTGCCAGGCGCCTTTGACAATCTCCTTGAGTGGCCCTTTGCCCGCCGCGTCACCTTCTCCCTGCTGGATCAGAGCGACCCCGGGCTGGCTAAACCACAGCATGTCACTGAGACCTTCCACCCTGACCCAAACTGGAAGAATTTCCAAAAGCCAGGCACGTGGCGGGGCTCCTTGGATGAGAGTTCTCTGGGCTTTGGTTACCCCAAGTTCATCTCCCACCAGGACATCCGAAAGCGAAACTATGTGCGGGATGATGCAGTCTTCATCCGTGCCTCTGTTGAACTGCCCCGAAAGATCCTCAGCTGAGTGCAGGCGGGGCTCGAGGGGAGGACAGGATAGGACATGAGCTCAGTCAGGCAGTGGCTGAATCTGGAGAAGGGGCCGGACCCCCCTTTCAGCTCCTTCTGCTGCCTAGGTTCTGTTATCATGTTCTCTCTACCCCCAACCACCCTCAGGTGCCTCCAACTGGTGCTTCAGCCCTAGCCCCTGGTGGGGTGAGCAGGTCTCGGGGTCATCAAGGGCTGGAAACAAGTGACCCCAGGGCCTGTCTCCCCTCCCAGGTAAGGCAGACATGCCTTGGTGCTGGCCATACTCCACCCGGACTGAGGTGCCTGCTCAGGTGCTATGTCCCAAGAGCCATAAGGGGGGAGTTGGGAAAGGGAGGGGTAGTTAAAAGAATCTGCCTTGAGATCTGATTTCTCTTCCCCTTTCCCCAGCTGTGCCCCCTCTGGTTATTTATTTCCTTAATGCCAGGAGGACACAGCAGGGGAACCCTGATTTTTAATAAATTCTGAATTGTATTTATTAACTTGGTTTCAGCCTGTCTCATCTGGGTTGGTTAGGTTCCTGGGAAGCTGAGCCCAACTGAAGGCAAAGGACCAGTCAGAGAAGGGCTGCTGCCGCTACGGCCTGCAGCGTTCAGCAGCCCTGCTGGATCGCCTTCTGGTGGGCGACAGGGGAACTGCCTCAGGTTTTGTGTAGAAGAGTCATCTACCCTCTGGTGGTTAGATGTGGGAGGTGCAGGGCCTGTGCATTTTACAAGGCTGGAGTCCATGGTCAATACGCCACCAGCCTAGTGCCTCCACCCTAGGCAGGTCTTTCTTGGTCTAATGATAACAGCTACCATTCATTGAGTATTTTCACGTAATGGAACATTGCTAAGCACTTTATGTGCATTATTTCATTTAATACAACAGTCAAGTGAAATAGCTTTTATCACTATAATAAAAGGACCTATCTTAGTAGGCTATAGTGAAGAGTTAATGAGACAATGCATGTTCCTGGCACAGAATGAATGTTTTTTTTTTTTCCTTTTTGTCTTTTTTCATGACCGGTAATGGGGTCACAACCCTCGGTGTCGCGCCCGCACCGGGCTCAACCAGTGAGCGGACCGGTCTCTATATGGGATCCGAACCCTCGGCGGGAGCACCGCACTCTACGGAGTGCGCCACCAGGCCAGCCCTACAGAATGAATGTTAATCTAACTGGAAGCCCAGAGACTAACAAGGGCAAAGGGGCCTTCAAGATGTACAAGACATTTTGATTTTCTCATCCGTCTCTCATTTGCTTTTCATACAGGCCTCAATGGGTGCCTGTGATTACACATTAACATTTCACCAATGAAACAGGTACAGAGAAGTGAACTGATTTACTGGCAATCCTTCAGCTGTTTTGGGGCAGGGCCTAGATTGTTTTAAACTCCAAGAATTTGGATCCCTATACCAGCCAGCTGCCAAAGACAAAAAACCAAAAAGCAAAACAATCCCTAGAAGTGTAGCCCTCTAATTTTGGTTAACACTGTAGTTAGATTTGGGTTTGGGTCCTTGCTGTGCTTGCCTTTGGCATGTAGCTACATGGGGCATCATTACCCTCACTGATAAAATGAATCCTGCTCACCTAGATCTGTTATGATTAAGTGAACTGATAAGCATAAAGTGCCTTACCCTCTTGCCTAGCCCTGAGAAGAGGCCCAATGTAAAGTAACTGTGATGCAGTAAGGGGACGTTCAAAGCTGTAGTTCTCCCACACAAAGGATGAAGTGACAAAGACCTGTATTGACAGGACTGAGCCCTCCACCAGCCCAGTCTTTTCAAAGGAAGTCAAATTCACTGATCTAGGGGGAGATGGGACCTGGCTGCCTAGCTGACAAAGTAGGGATGGACTCCTTTGCCAGATAAACCATCTTGGTGCAGTGATGCCCGGAAAACCATACGCTGTAGCAGAGGAAATGCCTTCAGGCAACAGGTGGGCCTGCCCACCCAGCATCCCAATAGACGCTGAACAGCCTGAATCAAGCGGGCTCCCTCTGCTGCCAGGACACTGCCATTGCATAATTCCAGAGGCACATTTACCTAGACCGGTGCCTTCTAGAGTTGTGTGCAACAACGGGGCTTTGCAGTCAACCCCACACTCATCCAGCCTGGCAGGCGTGACCCTCATTCCAGTGCCAGTTACAACTGCTTTGTAGAACTCAGGCCAGGTTCTGCCTCCAAGTGTGAGCTGCAATGCCCAAGCACCCCTCACAGCCCAGGAATCATTCACTCTGGAGGCAGACTGGGCTCACCTGTCTACTTACTGTCCAGTTCTGTGACCTTAGGCTAACTGCAGGTCTCATCTGACAGAGGCAGAAGGATTTCTTTCACAGAGGTGGCATGAGGAGTAAAGGAGGCAAAACACTTTCACTAAAGGGGACCCTACAGACAAGGACATGCTAAAGAGGGAGGGTGCTTTGAACATTAAAGAGCATTCAGGAAGCCACCTGCTGACTTTTGCTACCAAGGATCTGATTCCACCTTCCCTGAATCCTGCATCCTGTGGAATCTTTCTTTCCCTCCATCACATCAAACTAAGCAGAAAAGGCAAGATGGCAATTGAAATAGCTCTTTTGGTTTTCTTCCCCTGCAGACAAGAAAGGTAACATTCTCTAATACGCAATACATGAGAAAATTCCAATCACAAAGAGGTGTCAGTTTTCATGTTGCAGATTACAGCACCCATTACCTCCACCTCTGTCAGTGGCTCTCAGGAATTCCAATGTATTGAAGGTTTGAGGAGAGGGAGAGGGAGGTTTAAAGTTTTAGGTTGGCTTATTAGCAAACGAGATCCCCATTTCTTGATGACTGATAGCCTTGAAGTGGCAGGACTCTGGGCCTCCAGTAAGGGGCAGCAAACCATACTTGCCCATTAAATTCCACACTAAGGCCTGCCTGGGGAGAGGACTGGCCAGCTGGGTACCCCATAGGGGTTGGCTTTACTGTCTACCCATGCCCTACAATCACCACAGCACGTGGTCTAGGATAATGGATTGGGAGGGATTCTGAGTGGGATAAATGCTATCTATACAGGCCCTCCTAAAAATGAATCACTCCCCTTCTAGCAAGTGAGACATGTTAGAAACTGTTATAAGAAAAAATTACCTCAAACATTCACAGCATTAAACGAATAGGACAAGGTCAAAGGTGAATTTTTTCTTTTTTACTGGTTTATAATAATCTTAAAAACCCCATCACACCCATAAACCACCACAGGTGAGGTGAGAGAGATGGAGAATGAATGCTACAGTATGTGGATAGAGTTGGGAATCCAGGTAGTCCCTGGGGGTAGTGTGGGACGGAGGCAGGAAGTGTGGATAGGAGGCCCTGGTTTGGACCCTTATTGCTGGTTGGGGCTGGCTGGCAGAAGGGGAGGACTCAGGCTGAACTAGGAAACATCTCACACCAAAGGCAAGGGCAGTTGAAGGGTAAGGGGATCACAGTACATTTTCCATGCAGACTAGGGATGGGAGTGAGAGCTTCAGAAACTTGTACCCCTACATAGGAAGAGATGAGTTTGAGGTTGACTTAAAAAGCCCCCAAGTTGGTGCCTGGTCCAATTTCCTAAAATGGCAGCTCACCTTTTGGGGAGAGGCATTGGGGGAAAAAATTACAGCAAGAATATCTGGTTTGTAGATCAAGCAAGGAATAAGGGTGCTCTTTAAATTTGACTCAGAAAGCAGAAGTTGGAAGGGGGCCCTGGGTGAGATGGTGGTCAACACTCTGGGAGAAGGCATTGCACCAGAAGCTGCAGGTGCTCTGGAGGGCTCAGGGACAGGGAGGTACCAGTGTTCACAGACGGCAGGAAGACAATCGGGAACAATAAATTAGGACTTCGTGTTGCTATCATTTGGCATAACACAATCAGGAATTTTTTTCTTTTTAAATATAAGGCAACTTGCCAACACATAATTTAAAAACGGGTCTTCAGTCACATTGCTTCAGATCACTAGAGAATTTCTGTCTAAAGAACAGTGGATAATAAAGATAAACCCGAAATTTTAAATAAGAACATTAGCTCACATTCCCCAAAGACAAGAGGAAAGGTATGGGCTTATTTGGTTTTTTAAAAAAAGGGGGAAAAAAAAAAAAAAGCCCAACTGTGCATATTTAACAGAAGGGTGCAAAAATTTATAACAAAACATTATCTAAGTTTAAAGTTAGGGCCGGCCCGGTGGCGCACTGGATAGTGCGCCGCTTGGGAAGCGCGGCGGCGCTCCCGTCCGAGGGTTCGGATCCCACGTGCAGACCGGCTCCCGCTCACTGGCTGAGCGAGGCGTGGGAGCAACGCCGAGGCTTGCAATCCCGTTGCCGGTCCCGGTCCGGTACGGGGGGCAACACTGAGGGTTGCAATCCGTTGCCGGACACGGAAAAAAGACAAAAGACAAAAAAAAAAAAAAAACAGTAATTTTTAGACAGCAAATTAGACATGGCATTTTTTTCAAAGTAAGAATTTATGATTGAACTGTAGAACTTTTAATTTCATTTATAAAATCTATTATTCCAGGTTTTTTTTTTTCTTTTTAAAGAAGACTATGACTTAAACTTTCTGAAAATCAGCAACTCTTGGAAAGAAGTTATTGTTTCTTTCGGGCCGGCCCGTGGCTCACTCGGGAGAGTGCGGTGCTGATAACACCAAGGCCCCGGGTTCGGATCCCATATAGGGATGGCCGGTTCGCTCACTGGCTGAGCGTGGTGCTGACAACACCAAGTCAAGGGTTAAGATCCCCTTACCAGTCATCTTTTAAAAAAAAAAAAAAAAAAAAATGTTGATAAAGTTACAGAAAGGTGTTAAATTTCTAGCTAATTGTCACTTGAGAATGAAACACACAGCGCATGGAGTAGACAGGGTATGATCTAAGAACAAGCAAGGGACAGCAAGGGCTGTTTCCAATGTAGGCCCATCCAGCTGTTAGAACCATGTTCATTTGGTAAAGGAATAATTCAAAGAGCTTAAGGCTTTGTGTTTTTTTGTTTTTCCTCTTTTTCTTTCTTCAAACTGAGGGGTTGCAAAGGGAGGTCACTAGCGTGTGAATGTACCTGTGGGGCCAATCATACACAATGCTACTCAAAGCCACACTACATCCATATGAAACATGACATTTAAAACTTACAGTGTAGAGCAATATTCTTAGCCAGTATAGAGAGAACTGAATGCTTTTTTTTTTTTTTTTTTTTTTTTTTGGTGTTTTTAATTCCAATCTCCAATGTGATCATCCCTTACCTACCTAATTCCTCAAGTAAGGTAGCAGTTTTTTGTTTTGCTTCTTTTTTTGACAGAGGACAGGGTAGGACATGAGGGCAGCAGGTGTCAGGAGGGGCAGCAGTGGGAAAGGAATCTCGGGTATGCTGGATGGTCAATGCATTTCTCTAGGTCTGGAAAGGGGAGTCAGGAACCAAGGTGCCAATACAAAGATTTTTTTCCATATCTCAAAGCTATGGCCAAATACCTTCAGGATGCCCTTGAGGTCAAGCATGTGGCAAGGAAAGGTACAGAGGCTCTGGGATAAATGTAAATGCAAAACAGTCTTGAGGAATAGAAAGGAGCCGGAAGGAGATGAAGACTGGGTCAGTTTTGATTTAAGATCTTTGGGTGAATAAGGAATTAGCTTCCAGAGCACTTGGGAAGTCTGGCTTCTTAGTCCCAAAGAGAGAGAGACAGGAAGAGGCCTAGTTAGGGGCCTGGGCACCTACAGCTACCTCACCTGGGGCTCTTCCCTTAGCTCACACCTCAGTCCTAGGGGAGATGAGGCAAAGGTTCAGGAAAGGATGAGAGGAGGCCAGTCAGAAATGGCCAAGGTGGAGGGACTGACTGAAAGGCAGCAGAGAGAAAAGCCTAGGGTTCAAGTTAGGTTCTAATATAAAACCAAAAGTTGCTGGAGGGGAGGATGAGAGGACCTTTCTGTCCCCAACTGGATCCCACCAAATTTCCTTTCTTAGACATCTAAGAGTGATCACATTGGAGCAGTGAGAATGTGAAACTATCCAGTTAAAATTAAGACTAAACCTAGGAGGGCGACGTACAACGTGTTGCATGTGGAGGGCACCAGGGCTCCCTATCTATACCCTGGGTGCTGAATATGAAGACTTCGACTATCTGTGGGATCAGGGGCTCGGTTGCCAGGGACTCGGTGGGCCTTGCTCAGCATGGCCAGGCTCTGTTCTCGGAAGCAGGCCTGCTGGAAATCCCCACTTAGGTAATCCACTGTTTGCATCAAGCTGTTCTGGCTTGCCACTGGACCGCCCCCGGTCCCTGCTCGGTAGTGGGCCCCAGGAGCTGCTGCACAGTCGAGGGGTGCACCTGTGGGCTGCCCACCGTGGAATGGCATGGTGAGGTCCTGAGACCCCGAGCTGTCGCTATTGGGAGTGGGCAGAATGTTGTTCCACAGGGGTTGAAAGAAGTGACCATTGGGGTAGGCCAGTGGGGCTGCCAGGCCGTTGACTGGTGGGGATGGGGTTGGCTTCTCCAGGGGTGGCTTCAGATGGAAGGACTGTGCCAGGCAGAGTTCTTGCGGGTAGGCAGGGGCCTTGCCCACAAAGCCAGGCCCTGCCAACTCGCGTCCTGCCGCATGCTTGCCTGTCAGGCCAGGGGCTGGCGTCCCACCAGCTTCACTGCACATCTGTTGCAGGTGGGCCAGCTGGTGCTGGTTCCAGGCGACTGGCTTCAGGTCGCTAGGGTAGCCAGTGGGGGCTCGAGAGATACCTGTGGGCAGGTTGACAGGACCTGTGGCAGGCAATGCGGCTGTGGCCGCATGGGTATGCTCCATGGGATTGACCACACATGAAGGCATTGGTGTGGGGACGCTGTGGGTCGACACCCGGGTGCTTGCATTGATGAGCAGACTGCGACTAATGGGGCTGGGGTTGGCGATCTGGCCCTCACACACTGAGGTAGTGCTGATGCCTGCCCTCGTCTGGCAAAACTGGTTGATCTGGTGCACGATGCTGCTCAGGTCCGGGGGCTGGCTGTGCTGCAGGGTGGCCGCCATCGAAAGGGGGATAGTTGAGGTAGACACGGTCACATTCGGGGGGGCATCTGAGTCTGGCATCTTCCGGCCTCCATGCAGCAAGGGGTTGGGGGGGTGCTGGAGACCCTGGTGAGCCAGGGCCTGAGGGTGGGCCAAGCCCTGGGTTTGGGCCATGGGCTGAGGGTGGCCCAGGCCCTGAGGCTGCTGGAGGCTCTGAGGGTGGGACAGTGCCTGGGGTGGCGGGATACCCTGAGGGTGCTGCAGCGTCTGGGGAGGGGCATGGGCCAGGGTCTGTGCATGCTGCAGGGCCTGCTGGCGGGCCAGAGCCTGGGCCTGGGTGTGGGCTAAAGTGCTGGGTGCCACAGTGGCATAGGGCGCCACTGGGGGGTTCATGATGGCCTCAGGGAGCAACCGGGCTCGGGTGCCGTCAAAGTCCTTGAGTATGCTTTTGGCTGGCACTTTGACAATGGCAAGCAGGCCTGCCTTGGTGGCAGCCTGAGTCGGGTAGGGGCTGTAGCGCTGAGCTGACGTGTCGAGGCCGTTCACAGTACGACGAACGTGTTTCCGCTGGGGAACCTTCACACTGTTGGGGAAGATTTTTATAGTCAGTGGGTTGTTTGCGACCTTCTTAGCATACGCGTCCAATTCGGCTGGGGTAGGATAGTGAGCAGTTCTCATTTTCTGTGTAGTGTCCCCTAGAGAGAGAGAAGGGGAAGGAGAGCAAAGAGGGAAAGGGAGCTCATCAGTGCCAAGCCAACCAGCCCTTCTAGATGCCCCTTTTTAGGGTCTGGGGTGGGGTGTTTGGGGAAATACCTAGGTTGTCATATGTAGCCTTCATTCTAGACCTGCCTCAGCCCCCACAATAGCAAGTATTGCTAACATTTAGTAAGTACTTAACAGTGGGCCAGGCCTTGTGCTAAGGATAGGCTACTTCAAGTAGTCCTCATTACTGCTTTAGGAAGGAGGTACTATCATGATTCCCATTTTATAAATGAGGTAACAAAAAGATCGGAAGAGCAAAACAACTTTCGAAGTCTCGTATCTTTGAGAGCCAGAACTTGGCCAATCCTCACAGAGGCAACCAAGAGCTCTATACAGAAATGCAGGCACTAGAACTCTCTCTAAATTCCTACCAGCCCATGCTTGCCTGGGGGTTAAAGGTTCTAAGCAGAGGTGCTTGTCAGGGCCCTTGGTGGTCATTTAGTCCCTTCCCCATGAACTATGGCAAAGAGGACACCCGGAGTCACTACTCTTCAGTCTGCAGTGGCCAATGATGCATCAGCCTTCTCCTGTGCCTCGGCAGTTGGCACATGGCCACTGGGTGGGCACTGTGGCACAGTGGACAGGATGCTTCTTTTCCAGGAGCAGAGGAATATGCTGTCAACATCTCTCCCTCAGCCCCATGTCACAAGTTCATTTTTGTTTACAGTTTACTCTGACTGGGTGAAGATCAAAAAGCTTTATTTATTTGCTTGTGGAGGATGATGATAATGACAGGGCAGCAGGGAGAGAAATCAGAAGAAAGGATTCAGAGAATCATTAAGTCCTGAGAGCCAAAAATAGTCTGTATTTGGTCCATGTCAGCCGTCACTTTCCAAAAAGAAAGAGGAAAAACCAGCCTTCCTTTGGAGACTACGGAAATACCCACTCAATGTGCCTCATTAATGTTAACAGTCTCTTTGTTCCCATCTCCTGTTGCTTCCCATCAGGGGGCTCCAGCGGATGTCAGGCTTCCAGTCAAAAAGAAAAAGGTTCCGAGAACAAAAGCTTTTTAAGGACGCCAGTCTCCTTCAAGGGTCTCTGCTCTGTTCTCCCTCTCTCTGAGGGAGGGTCTCCCCTGAGTATACACAAAAGGTGCTTAATAAGTGCTTGCTGCATGAGTAAGTACACAAACTGCCCAAAGCAGAAGGCAAGTGGCTTGGCTGGGAGCCTAGGCTCAGCTAGCTGACTCCCTCCTCCCCATTTCCTGTCCTTGTAGAAGGCAGCCAGCATAGACCAAGGACTAATCTGACTAAATGCCCAGCTGGTAGCCTCAGCTGGCCTTGGCCCAAAGGAGACCCCATTCAAAGTCACGTCACTGGGTATAAAATGAAACAGAAGTAGGCTACTGAGTGTGTTAGAAGAAAAAGGGGAAAGCTGCCTCCGTTTGTTGACATTGCTGGGGTTAGCTGGCAGCAACTGCTTAGAAACTGCTGTTTTGGAGGCAGGAAAAGAAAGCTCAAGTCCAGAATGGGGGGAGATTTGGTCCCATGCTAAAAAAGGCAGACCTGAGCAAAAAGGGTACGAACAGAAAGGAAAAGGTCTGTGCTTTCAAATATTTGCTCAATACCCCGTACTTTAGACGCTCCAACATATTTAAGGATCTGCTTTATTTACTGAGTACAGAATAGATACTCATGCATAAATGAAATGTTTTTGAAATGGCTAATTTGGGGAAGGTCTTTCAAGGATGAATGTGATGATGATAACTGAGGGCAGGAAGAAGGAAGAGGTAGACACCCAGAAATTTTCTCCCATCTGTTAAGTAGCACTGCCTATGGTCAGAGTCAAAGCCCTAAGAGCTGAGTTTGAGTTCTGCTGTTTCTTAGAAGCCACTGATCCTCAACTGACTTCAGTCACCATAAAGTGGAGCTATTTTCTGACCCTCCTTAAATTCTCCTGGGCAAAAAAGATAGACAGACAGACAGACAGATAGATAGATTAAATGAATGAATGAATGAATGAATGTCTGAGATCACTGATAGTCCCTAAACTGAAGGCACCCGAATTCCAATAGAAGCTTCCCTAGTCAGCCACTGTACTTAGGTGTCTGATTAGTCAAAATCATGTGACACTCCTAGCATAGTGTCTTACCCAGAGCAGACATGTAGTAAATGCTTGGTAACTGTACAGCACCTCCTCCCACCTCACATACCAGACTTAAGCCCAACCCTTAAACTACAACAAAACACAAATTTTACAGCTAAGAAATGGGAGTGAGAAGCTGCTGGGTTTTAGTTCAGACAGGAAATGAAGGTCTGCCTCTGGTTTTCCCTCTATCCTACCTCCATGTTGGTGGGCTTCTCTCCTTGAAATCTAAGTTAAAGAGACAGTGGCACAGGTGAACCAAAGAGTTGAACAAAAAAGTTCCTTTGTTCAAGTCAGTACCAACTCTCAGGTTGTTTTTTTCTAGCAAGAAGGTAGCTTGGCCTCATTCAGGAGTATGGACTGGGACACTTACATTGATTAGTTTCTCTTTATCCCATCTCCACTGTGTCAGCAACTGGTAAGAGCACAGTCAAACAAAGGAATCAGAATTAAAGGGAAATGAAGGTGGAGAAGGTGAACATACAGCTACAGTGTCTTTTTTTAAGGAAGAACCCCAAGGATGAAATGAGTATATTGAAAAGAAAGAGTGCACACTCAGGAATACAGCACAACCCACCTCATAAACCAGACATAAGCCAAACCCTTAAAAAACAACAACAAAACACAAATTCTTCTGAACACTTTCTTTTTTTTTTTTTCCTTTTTGTCTTTTTTCGTGACCAGTAACGGGATTGCAACCCTCGGTGTCGCGCCCGTACCACAACCGGCAACAGGATCGCAACCCTCAGATGCCCGCACCGCGCTCAACCAGTGAGCGGACCGGTCTCTATATGGGATCCGAACCCTCGGCGGGAGCGCTGCCACGCTCCCAAGCACCGCACTCTACTGAGTGCGCCACCGGGCCGGCCCTGAACACTTTCTTATCACAGCCACCATGCAGGCACTCTGGCACCTTTCTTTCTTCTGTAACATATTCCGCTAACTGCATAGCCAACACAGATACCATAGCTTTGCAAGCAACTTACTTAAATATCTTGTACCAATGGTATCATTAACAGAGACATAAGGCAGTGTAGAGAACAGGGAATCTATGGAGAGAAAAATGTTAAAGATATCTGGATTCAAGCATTGGCTTCATCATCTGCCTACTGAGAGTCTCAGTCATTCCTCATTTATCAACAGGGACATTCCCTGCTCTCCTACTTCACAGAATTACTAAAATCAAGAGATTAAATGAAGAGGAAAATGCTATGTGAACAGAAACCATGATTGTCGATAGTTATTATTCAAGAATGGTAGGTTTGGGGGCCGGCCCGTGGCTCACTCGGGAGAGTGTGGTGCTGATAACACCAAGGCCATGGGTTCGGATCCCTATATAGGGATGGCCGGTTAGCTCACTTGGAGAGCGTGGTGCTGACAGCACCAAGTCAAGGGTTAAGATCCCCTTACTGGTCATCTTTTAGGGGAAAAAAAAAGAATGGTAGGTTTCGTTGAATCTACCCACAGAGAGGACAAAGCAACCTGACCAAGGAAGCCCCAACTGCAGAATCCCCTGGCCTTGAGCCTGAGAGTCAAATGTAGCAGAAAGCACTGTTGTCTACTTCAGGAACTGGAGGAAAAAAATCTGCCTGAATCCAGTCTTCCCCACGGACATCTCCCTTTTTACCCTTCTGTTTTGAAGTCAGAAGACATGGGTGGCATATGCAGCAGGAACCTATATCAGTGTGTGGAGAGGCACAGGCAGTGTGTTGCAAACATAGGTTTTGGAGCCTGACCAGTCACTGAACAGTCATGTGACACTGGAAAGTGACAAGTCCTCTATGCCTTATCCTTAAAAGAAAAATAAGAGAGTATCCCATATGGAATTATTGAGGAATAAGTGATAATATATGTAAAAATACTCAATATAGTGCCTGGACACAGTAAGCACTCAACAAATATTTCTATGAGTTTATCCAGTCACTGGGCCATTTCTAGGCCCCTCCACTAGGGGGCACATATACATATAAAGAAACAGTAAATGGTAGTTTCGGCATTTGTCCCAGGACCCCAAAGGCTCTGCCATGAGGGAGGTCAAAGTTGTTATGCAAAAGACGGTTTGAGAGGGCCAGGTCGTGGCTCATTTGAGAGAGTGCAGTGCTGGCCACGGGTTCGGATCCTATATAGGGATGGCCGGTTGGCTCACTAGCTGAGCGTGGTGTTGACAACACCAAGCCAAGGGTTGAGATCCCTTTACCGGTCATCTTTTTTAAAAAAAGATCCCCTTATTGGTCATCTTTTTAAAAAAAAAAAAAAATGAATGAATGAATGAATGATGGTTTGAGGACCAAGGACCTTTAATTATTTCAGCCATTCACACAGTATACATTTACTGAGCCTCTATTATATACCTGATCCTGAGGTGGGGAAATAAGGAGTAGAGGCTTGAGGTTAAGGAAGAAAAAAGTCAAAATCACATTTTCTGGGGCATTGGGAAAAGATGGGTCAAAGGAAAACAAAATTTCCAAGTGCAGAGTTCCAAAATAGCTAAAACTCTAAAAGAAAAGCTCCAGGAGGGCATCCACCTAACCCCAGCTGTGGTCCTCTACCAAGCACAGGACCCACCCACAGCCATGATGTTCTTTATTTTATTTTATTTTTTTTTTAAAGATGACCGGTAAGGGGATCTCAACCCTTGGCTTGGTGTTGTCAGCACCACGCTCAACCAGTGAGCAAACCGGCCATCCCTATATAGGGATCCGAACCCGCGGCCTTGGTGTTACCAGCACCGCACTCTACCGAGTGAGCCACGGGCCGGCCCCATGATGTTCTTTAATTCAGCCTGCCTTACGACAAATTACACATTTAGGAAGGAAACATATCACACTCTCCTACACACATAGAAAAGGATGGGGAGAAGAGAAAAAGAGTTAGACGGGATCAATCCTGTAATTCTTTTTTTTTTTTTTCCCAAAAGATGAACGGTAAGGGCATCTTAACTCTTGACTTGGTGTTGTCAGCACCACACTCTCCCAAAGTGAGCCATGGGCCAGCCCTAATCCTGTAATTCTGAACACATGGCAGCTAAGCCTGGGGAAAAGCCATTAGCCAGATAATTCACAGTGCTGGGCCAAGAAACCATATATCCCATCTCCTGATCCCTGGCCCATCTCTCCTACCTCAAACTGTTATAATATAAAGCACTTTAAGCTATAAATACCTGTTCCCCACCCATCAGATTCCAAACTTTGTGTTTCCCAGCAATTTATAAGACCCTCTACGGTGGGTAGGGAAAAGTTGCATATGACAGTCACAAAACTGCTTTTAAGATCCCTATAGCTGATGGGCCTGGGCTCTGAGCAGCTGCTTGGCTATTGGATCTCAAAGGAGACAGCTTATGGGGCCGGCCCGGTGGCGCACTGCTACAGTGCACCGCTTGGGAGTGCGGCGGCGCTCCTGCCGAGGGTTCGGATCCCACATACAGACCGGCCGCTCACTGGCTGAGCGAGGTGCGGACGCAACACCAAGGGTTGCGATCCTGTTGCCGGTCCCGTACGGGCGCGACACTGAGGGTTGCGATCCGTTGCCGGTCACGAAAAAAGACAAAAAGGAAAAAAAAAAAAAAAAAGGAGACAGCTTATGCTCCATTTCACCTTAATGGCAAATGTTTAATGCTAACAGCTATGACAGAATTTTTTTCTTACACATTTTGCGGGAGGAGAGAAAAAAGCAGGCAAGCTTAAAAACACCATTAAGCCCTCTCTTCTGCAAAGATTTGAGTGTATGTAAGGACAGCAACATAGAGAATCTGAAGGGATCAAATACACTGTCCCCCACACAGATACATGAGCCTGAAAACAGGGAAGAAGGATATCTCAATTCTTGAATCCAGATTTAGGGACAGTGGTAGGCAGAGGCTATTTGGAGGCTACTGTGGGGAGATCTAAAGTCTAGAGAGTGGAGATCTAAGGTCAGCACTGAGATAAAGCTGCCAATTTGCCTCCCCTCCCAAACAGCTCTTCTCTTGATACCACATCTCTGTCAGAAGCTGTCAGTATGTGTTAAAGAAGCTAGAAGAAAGAGACTGAGTTTCCCTTTGTCATCTTATTGTATGCCTCCAAGAATACTCCCTTTCCAGTTCTGTCCCTGGAAGCCCAGAACTAGGCACAATGCAGTTAAGTATGCTGATCTGGGTGGCCAGGGAGCCCATACAACTTCATCACCCAATTATCATTTAAGAGAAAGGCTAGGTTAGGAAAGCTGTTATAGCAGAGATTGCCTATTGTGTCAGGCAGCTGTAGAAGGACGACTGTCACCTTCAGATTTGTCATTACACAGAGTTGAATTCATCAGCCAAACACCAGAACTAGCCAGGCTCTGAGTCTTATACTCCCTCAAAGAAATGAAGTCAAGAGGCTAGACAATCTTAACTTATGATCATCTCATAGAGCATGGGTCGGCAAGTTACAGCCTTCATGCCAAGTCCAGTTACTGTGTGTTTTGTAAAAAGTTTTACTGGAACATTGCCATACTTATTTGCTTATATACTGTCTATGGCTGCCTTTGCCCTACAACAGCAGGGCTGAGTAGATGCAAGAGAGACCATATGGCCCACAAAACTAAAAATACTTGCTATCTGGCCTTTACAGAAAAAATGTGCCAACCCCTGTCATAAAGGATTCAAGTAAGGTGCTGAAGCACCCTTTCCTACTAACAGGGAAGCATAACTGCTTCACTGGTTTCTCCATCTTTTGCTCTGAAAGGGAGGTTTATTCCAAATTTAGGGCTGTTTTTACACTTGAAGATACTACACATGGTAATGAGCAAGGAACAGAATCTCTTCTTATATACCAAGAACAGTAGTGTAGGAATCTGGGAAAATATGAAGTATAAAACCCCAATTCCAGTCAGTTAAGACAGGAATCTAAGAGAGAGATCTCAAAGCCTCAATCTTGTGGAAAGTATATTAGCAGGAAAATACTCAGAGACTGAGAAAGTTAGCTCCCCATCCCTTCTGGGGGCAAAAGCTCCTTTATTTGCTGTGAACTGAAGTCACACTGATTCAGAAGGCAGACAACAAAGCCAAAGAGAACTGTCTGTTTCCACGGCAGAGTATACTCAGAGTTCAAAACATAAGAACGGTGTAAATAGTTTACTTCAGAGACACAGTAAGTAATCTGGACTGTGAGTTTTCTTTCAGCTCCTCATGGAAGTTCACACTGAAACACCTTTTTCAAAGGTGATGTGTATATATCCTGTAAAGCTCCATACAGCTTTGTAGCTCAACAGAAAACTATCAGCAACAATTAAAATTAAGATGATATATGGGCTGGCCCGGTGGCACACTGCTATAGTGCGCCACTTGGGAAGTGTGGCGGTGCTCCCGCCGAGGGTTCGGATCCCACATACAGACCGGTTCCCGCTCACTGGCTGAGCGAGGCGCAGGAGCAACACCGAGGGTTGCGATCCCGTTGCCGGTCCCGGTCCAGTACGGGGGCGACACTGAGGGTTGCGATCCATTGCCGGACACGTAAAAAGACAAAAAAGAAAAAAAAAAAAAGATGATATACACGGGGGAATTTTAGTATTTAAGAGGATCTCTCTGATCAGAAAAGTGTCTCACACTGCTGACAGGTAGAGCCTCTGCAGCTGCTTTCTTGCTGTCTCTGCTGAAGAATACCTTGGAGTCCCAAAACTCAAGGTTAATGTACTCCAGATGAGCCTCTGGGATAGCACAAATGTAGGGACAAAATAAAGGATCACACATCCTGTCCTAGGATCCAGATTACTTACATTTCTGAAGTCCAGTGTTCATCTGCGTGTGAGAAAGAAGCTGAAAGGACAGGTCACCTGGCCCTGGTAGACAGGCTAGCATGGCAGACTGGCATCAACACAACATGGGGCAGTGGTTCACACTGTAATAAACAAAAAATAAGGTCATGGAACACAAGGCACCTCATTCAAGGAAAATATCAAGGACGTAGGATATAAGCAATAGAAGCCCAAGTTTAGAAAGATAAGCAATTTAATTAGCAGCATGTTGGTTGAAAATATATCTTTATCTGTAGCAACAATTTGCTAACTATTACTATGGCTAAAATGATATTTCAGTTAGCACAGATGAGTGGGTGGAAGAAATAAAAACTGGAAAATACCTATTCACACAAATAATTGGAAAATACAGGTGGATTTGTAAGGTCTTGGTGTTCCTGAAGAAAGCCAGCCCTCACAGGGCCTGATTAGGTCTATTTACAGCCCTGCTTGGGGGCCAGGTCAGTCAGACATTTCCAGAGGCAGTACAGTATACAGCTTGCAATGGTACCCAAAGTCTCATTTGTGATCCAGTAATCTAGATTCACTTTATTTTATTATTTATTTGTTTATTTCTGGTTTTGATGGCTGGCTGGTAAGAGGATCCAAACCCTGGACCCTGGTGTTATCAGCACTGCGCTCTAACCAACTGAGCTAGCTGACCAGCCTATAACCACTGTTAAAGTAAATGCTATTTGTAGATTTCTGGGAATTCACTCTTCCTATTGCCTATTACACAATTAGACCTCCTGGACCCAAAAAAGGAAAGAAAAAAAAAAAAAAAACATTGCTTCCAGAGTAAAGCAAGGAGGTAGCAGTAGGCTGCCAGCAGTCCTCTCCTGGGCAGGCTGTTGGGCCTTTAAAAAACTAACACCTTGAGGGCCGGCCCGGTGGCGCACTGAAAAAAACTAACACCACCTTAAAGTGACATTACAAGTGGATTAACGTGGCAGCCTAAGACGGCACCGGGAGAAAGCAGGGTGGAAGTGTCTGCGGGAACCTTGCCTTAGCCCTTATTGGCCGCACTTGTGAACACTACGTAATTGCAATAGCTAGGTACTGAGACAGGATGCATGCCCTTAACCCTTAAGCTGATTGGAGGATGTAAAAAACCTGCCTTTGGGGCTGGCCCCGTGGCACACTCGGGAGAGTGCGGCGCTGGGAGCACAGCGGCGCTCCCACCACGGGTTCGGACCCTATATAAGGATGGCCGGTGCGCTCACTGGCTGAGCGCGGTGTGGGTGACACCACACTAAGGGTTGCGATCCCCTTACCGGTCACAAAAAAAAAAAAAAAAAAAAAAAGATTATTGGGCCGGCCCGGTGGCGCACTGGAGAGTGCACTGCTTGGGAACGTGGAGGCGCTCCCGCCGAGGGTTCGGATCCCATGTGGAGACCGGTTCCCACTCACTGGCTGAGCGTGGTGCAGGCACAACACCAAGGGTTGCGATCCCGTTGTCGGTCCCTGGTACGGGCACGACACCGAGGGTTGCGATCCCGTTACTGGTCAGTAAAAAAAAAAGACAAAAAAAAAAAAACCTGCCTTTGCCATTTACCTTTAAAAGCCAATGCTTGTGTGTTAATAAACGGAACTGCTTGACAGAACCCCCACCGAGTCTGAGTGTCCTTTAACTGGGCTGGTTTGGGGCCAGTGGTGTGCTCACCTCTCTTCACCGCTCTCTTCCCCTGTCTCCTTCAAAAGGGGACTGGAGGGAAAGAGGAATCCCGGGCCGTTCGCTCGCCCACTGAAAGGAACGAGGGTAGGGCTGCACGGGTCGGCTGCTGGTGGCGGACCCGACACCAGGCGATCCTGACATTATGTCAAGATGGCATGGGTTTCATCAGTGACATTTACCAATAAGATATACACAGCTAGGGCCGGCCCGGTGGCGCACTGCTATAGTGCGCCGCTTGGGAGCGTGGCGGCGCTCCCGCCAAGGGTTCGGATCCCACATACAGACCGGCCGCTCACTGGCTGAGCAAGGTGTGGGCGCAACACCGAGGGGTGCGATCCCGTTGCCGGTCACGGTCCAGTACGGGCGCGACACTGAGGGTTGCGATCCGTTGCCAGTCACGAAAAAAAAAAAAAAAAAAAAAAAGATATACACAGCCCAAGCAAGCCGACATTGATGTGATCTTCCTTAGCGATGGAAGTCCTGTCAATAACGCAAGTTCCTTGTGTACCAGGAATAAGCTTTTCTAAAATAAGTAGAATGTAGTAAAATACATGAACTTCCCTTCCCATACTGCGAAACCCAGAAATCAAGGTGGCATATTACAGATTTAGATCATAACAAAAAAGGAGTGGGGAAAAGCTCCAATGTTAAACAAAAGCCACAAAACCTCTTTATTTCCCTCAGAAGGCTCTAAGGTATGTGAAACTACCTTGTCATGATGAGTATCAGAGAGTTCCAGCTTGCAAGACCAGGTAGCTCAAAAGATATTTTGTAAAAGAGGCTGCTCAAACTGTGTCTTAGATAGCAACTGCAGAAAGAACTGACAATTGAATGTCTCAATATGAACAGAGCTGCCCAAGAATTCTGGCACAGATTCAGTCTTTTTAGGTCTCTGGTGGGTGGGATAACAGAATGAACAGTGTGCAACTGCAGTGCCTTAAGAAATAAAAGGTCTTTTGTTGGAACAAGAGACTGAGGTACTGTTTATAATCCCTTCCCTTGTGAATGCTGATGTCTATTTAATAACCTCTCCCGTATGGTCCTCATATAGCTGAGGGCAAACTCTTAAGGAAAGGAAGGGAATTAACTTAAACTGGAGGCTAATACTGTGAAATGGGATGTATGGGGGGTCTTTAGTGATGTTTTCCCAATCGGGTTTCTCAACCTTTCTTGAAGATAGGTAATAAACCTCACTTGTCATCTCATCATTTGTAGCCTTGATTACAACAACGGCCTTCTAAATGGTCTATTTCACCTTTGCCTTATCAACCAATCTATTCTCCAGACAACAGCCAGAATTAATTTACTTTTTTAATTGAAAGTCATAGTAGCTCAAATATCTCCAATGACTTCCATCTCACTTAGAACACAAAATCCTAACATGAACGCCGAGGCCCTCCGTGATCTGTCACTACTACCTCTGACCTCATCTTCTAACCTACCCTGCCCTTTTTTGCTGAATCTACTTCCAGCCACAGCGGTCTCCTTGCAGATCCTTCAACAAGCCAAGCACACTCCCACCTCAGGGCTTTGTACTTACATTCCCTCTACCTGGAATGCTCCTGCCCCAGATATCTGCCTGTCTTTCTAGCTCCCTCACTTCATTCAGAT
This sequence comes from Galeopterus variegatus, assembly GCF_000696425.1. NCBI lineage: Eukaryota > Metazoa > Chordata > Mammalia > Dermoptera > Cynocephalidae > Galeopterus > Galeopterus variegatus. The sequence continues at coordinate 17,760 of NW_007728794.1, read as the reverse complement.
TTCTGCTTGAATGTCACTTCCTAAGAAGGTGGACTTCTTTGACCTGCCTATCTAAAACAGCACCCTTATTTCCCTCACTCTTTACCACCATCATTACCATCTGTTTTATGTCTATCTCTCCCCACCCCACTAGAATATAAACTCTTTTAAAACAGACACTGGGTTTGTTTTGTTCATTACTGTATCTAGAAAAGCATCTAGAATAGCACCTAGTACTTAAGAGGCTCTCTATAAATAATTGTTGACTGCATAAGTGGCACATTGTTATCAGTTTCCTGAGGTTTGTCATTTAATTTATGTATGTCACTAATCTATTAATGCTGGCAGAGTCCAAGATTGAAAACCTGGGTTTGACTTTCTCCAAAGCCTGTGCTTACTCTCTAACTCCAGACTGCATCAGTTCAACTTAAAGTACATTCAGTAGGTTCTAAGGTTCACAATGGCTATGATTAATAGGCAATGACGGAAAAAAAAAAAAAAATACATACACACACACACACACACATATACATATATATACACATATGTATATATATGTAAGAGGAGAGGAGGTAATGATACTCCCTAGCTAGTAAAACTCCCATCTTGGCCTTCTGAAGGGGAAGATAGATAAAGAAGAATGCTAAATCCAAGGGTAGATAGACTAGAGACGACCTTATAAACAAACCAGAAAAGGGGCTGACTGGTTAGCTCAGTTGGATAGCGCATAGTGTTATAACACCAAGGTCAAGGGTTCAGATCCCCATACCCACCAGTTGCCAAAAAAAAAAAAATTAGTACTTTTCTTGGACTTTCTAGTCTGCCTCAGTCACACATTGCAGACTCCATGGAGTACTACTTTTTATAATTTTGGAAGGTGATATACGTCCATAGGAATAACTGAGGAAGGAAGCTAGATCATGATTACAGTCCTGTTTTTACAAATTTGTGTCAATGTTTTCTTTTTTGGGGGTGGCTGGTCAGTAGGGAGATCGGATGTGTCAATGTTAAGTGAAAAAAAGCAAGACAGAGGGCCGACCCGGTGGCGCACTGCTACAGTGCACCGCTTGAGAGCGCGGCGGCACTCCCGCCGAGGGTTCGGATCCCACACACAGACAGGCCGCTCACTGGCTGAGCGAGGTGCGGACGCAACACCGAGGGTTGCGATCCTGTTGCCGGTCCCGGTCCGGTACGGGCGTGACACTGAGGGTTGCGATCCGTTGCCGGTCACGAAAAAAAGACAAAAAGGGAAAAAAAAAAAAAAAGCAAGACAGAAAAATACACTTAGTATTTTACAACACATAAAATAACACCACCATTCCCCCTCCACCAACAGCTTAAAAAGACTGGAAGGAAATACTCTAAAACTTTGGTACTTAACATTATTTTTATAAATAATTTTAAAATAAGGGAAAAAATTAACTTATAAACCAAAACCTCAAACCTTAAGAAATATTCACATTTGGATAGTTGATATTCTTTTTTTTTTTTCCTTTTTGTCTTTTTTCGTGACTGGCAACGGATCGCAACCCTCGGTGTTGCTCCTGCACCTCGCTCAGCCAGTGAGCGGCCGGTCTGTATGTGGGATCCGAACCCTCGGTGGGAGCGCCACCGCACTTCCCAAGCGGCGCACTATAGCAGTGCACCACTGGGCCGGCCCTGGATAGTTGATATTCTGATGACGGAGGTACAAAGAACACATTTACTCAGTTGTCTTGCAGATACCACTTTCTCTCCCATGCTTTTTGGAAGAAACCAATCTGTGAATGACACCACAATCTGGGATATGCCTATTAAATCCTGATGCCTGTAACCAAGAGATGAGTAGGGAGCATGGATTCTAAAGATGACTGTAACACTGCCCCTTAAGCCATACCTTTGGATTTCAATAGGAAGAACTGAAGAGAGAATCAAACCAGTTAAACTGTGGCAGAGAGACATTAATGGATTTACTGACAGTAAGGAAAACAGTAAAAATAAGGGGTGAATTCCATAAAAACTCCAGAAAACCAATTTTTAGTTTGGTCAGGAGGGAATGAATGAATGAGAAAGATACCAGAGCTTGGGGTCTTCCATGATTATGTCCAACAAGAACTATCCAGCAAATCTAGAGTACTCTTGAGCTCTTACTGGCATTATTACAGCTGCTAAGAGCACAGCCTCTAATTTGTGACCCTTTCTTAAGAGTTCTGGGATCCATCTGCCATCCTTTCCAAAAGATTGCCTTCAGTACTAAGTAAGTCTTCAAGACCCTTGACCAGTTTCACTGAAGTCAAGAATCAGGTCCTGCTAGGAAAGGCAGGTCATGAACTTGGACTGTGGTAAGGTCGCCAGGGTTGTTGATGAAATGGAGGAAGAAAGCAACGTCTCTCCACAACCCATTCTAAAAAGCAGAGATGTCAGTATAAAGCACTTCTCTAGAGGCCTGGCAGCTGAGTGCAGGCCTCTCATTTAAAAACTTCAAACCACACATACATTTTGATTACCATCTGGCTTTTTCTTAAACATAAATTCCAATATAATTTTACAGCTAATATTTCTAGAAGCACAATTAGACCCAGAAATCAACACTAGCATTACCTTCTGAAAGTGCCTCAAAATTCAATTCCTGACTTCTGAACAGAATCAAGTAACCTGGAGCAGGACAAGTGAGCTACAGACATCATAGAGAAAGACAAAAAGATCTTGGCAGAGCCTCTCTGTGAGCTCTCAGTCAGTTTCCCTACCACCAGCTGGTATGCTAGGTCTGCTACCTAAAAGGCAGGAGACGACAGTATCAGAGCGCACACAGAACCAAGGTGTTCAAACTCTCCTGGGGCACCTGCACAAGTGCTAGCATTACCTAGACTATCTCTAATTAAGGAACAAACTCTTGCCCCATTGGGAAAATTCAAAAGTACTTTCATCTCTTCTTCTGGCCTTGCCTCCGTCAGACTTCTAGAGGTTTTATTACAGTTGTAATATCACTCTCTCTGCTTTCTTGGGTGGATCTGATAAAGAATCATCTCTGCCTCAGGGCAGGTGTGTGCCAGTAGGAAAACCTCAGCTGTATTTGTGTTGTTTGTTCCTACTTATGTTTAAGACCACTGAAGGGTAGGTAAAAGAGGAAGATTCTTCCTCATGTGTTTTTTGGTGGGAAAAGGAGGGGAGAGAAGATAAAGTTTTGGCAAAGGAATTTTTCCTTGGGGGGTGAAATGATCTCTACAGATCTCACTTCCCAGCATAGTCTCACCACCTACAATCTAGTGCCTTCCAGTATTTCTTCCTTGGTTCTCTCCTGCTTTCCTTTCCCAGACTTCAACCCCCACCTTCAAACTCCCTCAACCCCTTCAAAAAAGACCCAGGTTTGTTGACCAGCCTAGTTTCTGATTTAAGCTGTAGTTCAAAAATTTAAACCTGCCATTTATGGACTGTAACTAAAAAGTGAAATTGGGAGCAGTGTCATCTCTGAGCCCCAGGTAAAGAAAGAAAATGTTACACTCGATATTTGACTCCACTTTATAAGACTCATGCAGTAGTGAAAATCCTGAATACATGCATCTTAAGAGAATATGCCAGTTAGCTCAGTTGTTAGAGCACAGTGTTATAACACCAAGGTCAAGTTCAGATCCCCATACCAGCCAGCCAACAAAAAAAAAAAAAAAAGAGAGAAAGACTATGATTAACATTGAGAAACTGCATTAATTAGAAGTCATTATCAGGGCTGGCCAGTTAGCTCATTTATTTAGAGTGCAGCCTTGTAACACCAAGGTCAAGAGTTCAGTTCCCTGTACCAGCCAGCCACAAGAAAAATAGAATCATCAATATCTCTGAGTAAGTCTTTTCGTCTATGAGCCAAAAACTTATATAAAAATACTGCTTTTAAAAATAGAGGAAAGGGCCGGCCCCGTGGCTCACTCAGGAGAGTGAGGCGCTGGTAGCGCCAAGGCCGCGGGTTCAGATCCTATATAGGGATGGCCAGGGCGCTCACTGGCTGAGCGTGGTGCTGACCACACTGTGCCGAGGGTTGCGATCCCCTTACCGGTCAAAAAATGGAGGAGAAAGTTTTATCCTACTGCTCCCTGTTTCTTTACTCCTGGGGTCCAAGAAATGTAGCTTAAAACCTAAGGGAGACATCAAAATATTGCTTTGATGAAACAAACAGCACCAAAGACGGCAGAAATTATGTTTTGCAGACTCTGCAAAATCAGTCATCTTTATGGTCTGTTACAATGAAGCAATCTTTTCAACAGGTAATTTTGTCAGCCAAAGTTATTGTTAATCCTCAACTAAATTGTACTTTTCACTATGTGCCCAACCTGAATAACATTCAGACATTGCTAAAGGCCTCTTTGTTCTCAATCTTTAACCGTGTAGGGGACCTAAAAGTCACTTACCATTGTGACCTCACAACTCAAGGCTAGTGGAAAGAGCAGGGGAGAGATGAATGTTCACTCTGGACTTACTGTGTTGAAACCCCACAACTGTATCTGCTACAAAACATCTTCATGCTGCTGAACACATGAGGCTTGAGGGGTTTGGAAACCTGCTTCTAAACTACATCCTTAGAACCTTAGAACCAGGGCTAGCCAGGTTCAGATCCCCATATTGGCCAGCTGCCCCTCCCCCCCATGCCCCAAACCCAACAATAACCCCCCAAAAACCTGTCACAACAGGTCCTTTTCCTATCCTGTTTCCCACATCCACCCTGGTCCCCAAAGGTGCTTTCTATACCACTGCTTCCTTTGGCAAGGATGTTCTTTCCTGGATCCACTTATCATTTAACTCATCTTTGACCCAGTGTTTTCTCTTGAATTCTTTGTTATTCATGTATCAGGAAAGTATTCTCCGTGGACATTCTAATCTTTCAACTTGAGCATGAGCTTCCTAAGACCAGTGCTTGTCTTTTAATTATTCTTCCAAGTTACAGAGTCGGGAATAAGATTATACACATAGCAGATGTTTAACAAATATTACTGGTGGGCCAAGCCCGTGGCGCACTCAGGAGAGTGCGGCGCTGGGAGCGCAGCAGCGCTCCCGCCGCGGGTTCGGATCCTATATAAGGATGACTGGTGCACTCACAGCGCTCACTGGCTGAGCACGGTGCGGCCGGTCTCAAAAAGGACAAAAAAAAAAAAAAAATTACTGGCTTGCATTCCTGAAAAATAGCACATGCTTTAATCTCAGACTCTGGAACTGATCTAAGCTTATATCCTTGAAGCACATGGATAATACAAGTGCTAACAAGTGTCTCTCTGTGTGTGCACACATGTGTGTGTGTACGAACAGGTATTTTCACTCTGGGAGTGAGAAGAGAGAGGAGACAAAAATACCTGGGTAATTTTAAAAGAAAAGCCTGGGTACCACTGGTTTGTACTATATTGAAAAGTGTCATTTAGCTTCTGTACTTTAATCCCTATTAAGTTAAAATGAGTGTTCCTAAAAATGTGAATATGTTGGCTATGTTCACTACAGGCAGCTAACCCAGAACTTGCAATTTTTCATTATGTTTTATAATAGGCTTGAGTTTCCAAAGCCCTATCAGAGCTGAATCACTGTAACTTGAGCTGAACCACCTTAGATAGTTAGAGTGACCTCTGCATTTAACCACATTCATAATCACAAGCAAAGTTGTCAGACTGGGTAGAATTTTGCTCACAAGTACCCAGGTCTCTGCCCAGCAAAACACTGAAAACAACAAGAGACCCGGATAATTCTACTAAACATCTGAAGAATAATTAGTACCAATCCTTCCCAAACTTTCAAAAAACTGAAGCAAGAATATTTCCAAACCCATTTCATGAGGTTAGCATTTCCCTGATACCAAAGCAAGACAAGAACACTACAAGAAAATTATGCGCCAATATTTCTGATAAACAAATATGCAAAAATCCTCAACAAAATACTAGCGAACCGAATTCAACAGCACATTAAACCACATTAATAGAATGAAGGACAAAAACTATATCTCAATAGATGCAGAAAAAACATCTGATAAAATTTAGTATCTTTTTTTTTTCCTTTTTGTCTTTTTTTACTGACCGGTAACGGGATCGCAACCCTCGGTGTCGCGCCCGTACCGGGGACCGGCAACGGGATTGCAACCCTCGGTGTTGCGCCCGCACCGCGCTCAGCCAGTGAGCGGGAACCGGTCTCCACATGGGATCCGAACCCTCGGCGGGAGCGCCGCCGCACTCCCAAGAGGTGCACCGGGCCGGCCCTAAAATTCAGTATCTTTTAATGATTAAAAACTCTCAACAAATTAAGTATAGAAAGAATGTATCTCAACACAATATAGGCCATGTATGACATTCCTTCAGATAATATCACATACTCAGTGGTGAAAACTAAGATCAGAAACAAGACAAGGCCCACTCTTGCCACTTCTACTCAACACAGCACTGGAAGTCCTAGACAGTCCTTGCAATTAGACAAGAAAAATAAAAAAATATCCAAATCAGTGCAATTATGCAAGAAAAAGAAATAAAAGGCATCCAAATCAGAAAGGAATAAGTAAAACTGTGTCTTTTTGTACATGATATGATCTTATGTAGAGAAAACTCTAAGGACTCTACCAAAAAAACTGTTAGAACTAATAAACAAATTCAGTAAAGTTGCAGGATACAAAATTAACATACAAAAATCAGCAGCATTTCTATACACTAAGAAACTATACAGAAAGAAATCAACAAAACAATCCTATTTACAATAGCTAAAAAAAACACTTAAAAATAAAATTAACCATATTATATTGGTTAAATTATAAACTATATAACATATATATATATATATATATATATATATATAAATGTTACACTATAAAATATTGATGAAAGAAATTGAAGACACAAACAAAAGGAAAGATATCCCGTGTTCGTGGATTAGAAGAATTAATATTGTTGGGCCGGCCCGGTGGCGCCGTTTCTGTTTCCCTATTGAAAAAAATAGTATATGTTCTGACAAAATAAAAACGATATTGTATAAGTAACAAAAATTAGAAGGTATAATAAGGAAGTATTTCTTTAGCAGGAAGAAAACTCATATTACCTAAAAAGGAAATATGCACTAAAAAATAATGAAAAGTATAGTTTCAACTGATAATATGTTTTATAATCCTATTATTTAATAAATACTTATCTATAATCCAGCAATTTCTTAAGCTTTTTTTCTAGTGAATTCAAGTGTGACAGATGTAATACACTTAAAAGTCACATACAGGGCTGGCCCGGTGGCGCACTGCTACAGTGCGCCGCTTGGGAGTGTGATGGCACTCCCGCCGAGGGTTCGGATCCCACATACAGACCGGTTCCCGCTCACTGGCTGAGCGAGGTGTGAGCGCAACACCGAGGGTTGCGATCCCATTGCCGGTCCCGGTCCGGTACGGGTGTGACACTGAGGGTTGCGATCCATTGCCGGACACAAAAAAAGACAAAAAGAAAAAAAAAAAAAAAGAAGAATTAATATTGTTAAAATGTCAATACTACACAAAGCAATCTACAGATTCAATACAATCTCTATCAAAATCACAATGACATTTTTCACAGAAATAGAAAAAACCCTAAAATTTGTATGGAACCACAAAGCCTCTGAATAGCCAAAGCAATCTCAAACAAAAAGAAGATGGAGGCATCACACTACTTGACTTCGAGATATACTACAGAGCTATAGTAACCCAAACAGCATTGTACTGGCATAAAAATAGACACACAGACCAACGGAACAGAATAGAGAGCCCAGAAATAAATCCATGCATTTATGGTCAACTGATTTTCAACGAAGTTGCCAAGAATACATGATGGGGAAAGAACAGTCTCTTCAATAAATGGCACTGGGAAAACTGGATATTCACATGCAGAAAGATAAAATTAGACCCTTACCTCACACCATATACAAAACGCAACTCAAAATGGATTAAAGACTTAAAACAAAAGAGTGGAAACTGTAAATCTACTAGAAATAAACACAGGGGGGATGCTCCATGACAGTGGTCTGGGTAATGATTTTTTAAAATAAAATCCCAAAAGCACAGGTACAAAAAGTAAAAATAGATAAATAGGATCACATCAAATTAAAAAGCCTCTGCACAGCACAGGAAACAATCAACAGTGAAGAGACAACCTACAGAATGAGAGAAAATATTTGCAAACCATACATCTGATAAGGGGTTAATCTCCAAAATATATAAGGAATCCAAAACAACTCAATAGCAAGAAAACAAATAACCCAATTAAAAAAGGGGAAAGGACTTCGATAGACATTTCTCAAAAGACATACAAATGGCCAATAGGTATTTGAAAAAATGCTCAATATCACTAATCATTAGAAAAATGTAAATTAAGGGCCGGCCCGGTGGCACACTGGATAAGTGCGCTGCTTGGGAAGCGCGGCGGCGCTCCCGCCCGAGGGTTCGGATCCCACATACAGACCGGTTCCCGCTCACTGGCTGAGCGAGACGCGGGAGCGACGCCGAGGGTTGCGATCCCGTTGCCGGTCCCCGGCCCGGTGCGGGGGCAACACTGGGGGTTGCGATCCGTTGCCGGACACGGAAAAAGACAAAAGACAAAAAAAAAAAAATGTAAATTAAAACCACGATGCGTTATCACCTCACCTGTTAGAATGGTTATTATCAAAAAGGTCAAAGGAAACAAGCGTTGGCGAGGGTGTAGAGAAAAGAGATCCCTTGCACACTTGGTGGGAATGTAAATTAACATAGTCATTATGGAAAACAGTATGGAGGTTCCTCAAAAGATTAAAAATAGAATTATCATATGATCCAGAAATCCCAATAGTCAGTATATATCCAAAGGAAATGAAACCAGCATGTTGAAGAGGTATCTGTACTCCCATGTTCACTGCAGCATTATTCACAATAGCTAATACACTTGGCCCTCTGTACTCGCACATGCAGAACCCATGGAGATAGAGGGCCAAAACACACCCCACCATTTTATATAAGTGACTTGAACATCTGTGAATTTTGGTATTTGAGGGGGTCCTAGAACCAATCCCCTGCAGATACTGAGGGACAACTATACTATTCAGCCTTTTAAAAAAAAGGATATCCTATCATTTGCAATAACATGGATGGACCTGGAGGATATCACGTTAAGTGAAATAAGCCAGGAACAGAAGACAAATACCGTATGATCTCACTTATAATGTGGAATGTGAAAAAGTCAAATTCATAGAAGCAGAGATAGAATGAGCTGGGAGAGGTTGGTTGTGGGGGTGTGCCTGGGGTCCTCCCACAGACCCAGAAGAAGGAGCCGACAGAATTACCCCTGGTGTTGGTCAAAGGATACAAAATTTCAGTTAGCCAGAAGGAATAAGTTCAATAGATCTACTGTATAACTGAACATACATACATATATACATATATAAATATATGTATATAGATACATAGATATATAGATTTTTTTTTTTAAAGAGATGGAGTCTTGCTATGTTGCCTAGGTCAGAGTGTAGAAGCTATTCACAGGCACAATCCCACTACTGATCAGCACTGGAGTTTTGACCTGCTCGGTTTCTGACCTGGAATGGTTCACCACTCCTTAGGCAACCTGATGGTCCCCCACTCTGAGGAGGTCACCATATTGATGCCAAACTTAGTGCAGACACCTGATCAGCATAGCGTACTACAGCCCAGAACTCCTGGGCTCAAGTGATCCCCCAGCCTCAGCCTCCCAAGTAGCTGGGGCAACAGGTGCACGCCACTGCACCTGGTTAAAAAAACATATTTAGAAAATAGATAAATAAAAAGAGATCTATTGTACCACATGGTGACTATAAGTAATAACAATGTTTTGTATACTTGAAAATTGCTAGTAGACTTTAAGTGTTCTCACCACAAAAAATAACTATGCGATGTATTACAAATGTTAGTTTGATTTAGCTGTTCCGCAATGTACATACATATTTCAAAACATCATGTTGTGTACCATAAATACATACAATTTTTGTCAATGAAAAAAAAAATTCAACCTTTAGTAATGATATGTGATATAACAACCATGGTATATATCCAAATAGTTGGCACATATGTTCTCTGCTAATGTAAATACAAAAGAAAAAAACACTAACATTAAAGAATCCTTGGTTTTTTAGGTTCATCCATATCAGTCATCACTATCATAACATTGCTGTATAATAGACTATCTGTAGCATTTATTCTCATGCATCTACCAACTGACTGGTTTGGTTGATCAAGGCCAGCCTTGCATGGGCAACTCTGTACCAGGGTCTGGTCAGCTGGGGTTAGGTTATTGTAAATACTTGTATTCATTCTGGGGACCCTTACGTGCCAATGACTACTTTGGGCAGAATCTTCTCATTGTGAGAAAAGAAACAGAAAAGGGCCAAGCGAAACCGAGTAAGGACACTTCACATTTCTGTTCTCTTCAGGGTTTGCCAATATCCCATTAGCCAAGCAAGACACACGGCCAAGCCCAATTTAAAGTATGAGGAAGAATACTCCTCCTACCAGCAGGCCAAGAAAAGTCTGTGGTTTTATAAACCAACTGTATTAGAAGGGAGTAAACAAGGAAGACCACTAATTCAATCTACCAAATCATTTCAGTATTTTGTACAGGGAATTTAAAATGCAGCCACCTCAGATTTCTCATCTATAAAATGTCACACATGGGCAGGCCCGTGGCTCACTCGGGAGAGTGCGGTGCTGATAACACCAAGGCCCCGGGTTCGGATCCCACATAGGGATGGCCGGTTCGCTCACTGGCTGAGTGTGGTGCTGACAACACCAAGTCAAGGGTTAAGATCCCCTTACCGGTCATCTTTAAAAAAAAAATAAATAAATAAAATAAAATAAAATAAAATGTCACATACTTTGAACGTGATGCAAAAATCTGTAAGATACTGTGAGTTATGAGATGGTGTTTAAAATGTTTCAAACAGTTCTGAGATTGCCTGACCAGGCAAAATATTATCTAAGAGTGCAGATAGTTACGTAATTCGTCCAAAGTCTCCCAGCTACTAAAAGACAGACAGAATTTAAATCTACTTATGTCTGAATTAAAAATCTGTGCTTTTCCTCACTTAAAGAGCTGGCCAGTTAGCTCACTTGGTTAAAGCATGATGCTGATAACACCAGGGTCCAGGGTTCAATCCCTGTACCAGCCAGCCGCCAAAAAAAAGGGGGGGATGGGGTGGGGAAAAGACCAAGAGAAATTGCCTCCTTGAGATAATATACCAATGTTTGATTTTTACCTTTTACAATTTCCTTTAGAAAGTGTTAAATTATTATTCAGATGAAATTATAATTTCACTAATATGCTATAATTATGTGGTAATTTTTAGTCTTCAAAGTCCTGAATCCCACATGAGTCCATGAAAAGCTACCAGGTGACAAAGAAGTACTTATCCTACTCTCAGATGGGGAAACTGAGGCAACAGAGCCAAACTATTTTTTAAAAAAGGAAATCTATAGGAAAGATATCAAAATTGAGCACGATTTTAAGTTTCAGGGTATGCAGAAACTCCTTTAATAGGCTCTGACTGAACCTAAAACAAGTCGGACAGCAGACAGGTATTCATTCTGATAAAAATGGAAAAAACAGTTCCCCAGTGCAGTGTCTGTACTGTAGCTACAACATGGAAAATTTTTAACATTTAGCAGGCTGTTAAATTTTGGCAAGCATGTATTTAGAGAACAACTAAACAAGTTGCTTACTGATGCCCTTTCCTCCTTCCCTGAACTGCATAAGGTACAACAAAGGCCAGATTTCTCTAGTATACTAGACGCCCTCTGCCTGGGAGTCACCTCACCAGAAAGTAGACCCTATAACCCAGTCTAGAGTTGACTTTTAAATTATTACATATTCATCTAATACTCCCAATATTTTTAGAATATTGTTAAGAAATATATTAAGACAAGGGAAAATGTTTATAATATAAATGCTGGGTAAAAAAGTATACATAAGGGCTGGCTGGTTAGCTTACTTGGTTAGAGTGTGGTGCTCATAACACAAAGGTCAAGGGTTCGGGCCACCAAAACAAACAAATAGTATACATAATATGTAAATATGGTATAATAATTTCCTAAAATTTATTATTTGTACATAAAAATTATAAAGTCATTTATATTTGGCCATCAAATGCATTACAGCATTTGTGGAGATAAATCCTCATTCCTGGACTGTCTAGTTTAGGACAACATTCTAATTAGTTTCTGTTCCTTGAACATAAAACTGACAGAGCCAGGAAATAACCTAGGGAAAAAAGTGGGTGGCAAGGGCTAGTCATTTGTTTCCAAAAGGGGATAAATATAGATAAATGCCAGCTGAAGCTCAGATCACCTCAAGAAACCTGGATTAACAAAAGGCACTATGGGCCGGCCCCGTGGCTCACTCGGGAGAGTGCGGCGCTGGTAGCGCTGAGGCCGCGGGTTCGGATCTTATATAGGGATGGCCGGTGCGCTCACTGGCTGAGTGTGGTGCAGACCACACCGAGCTGAGGGTTGCGATCCCCTTACCAGTCAAAAAAAAAAAAAAAAAGGCACTATACTGAGGTGGTTAAAACAAGACTTTGGAAGTAGACTGCCTGGGTTTGAATCCCAGCTCTGACTCTTACTAGCTGTGTGACCTTAGGAAAGTAGCTTACCATCACTTGTAAAATAAAATGTGCCCTACTTCATGGGATTGTTGTGAGGGTTAAATTGGTTTAACATATTCCAGTGCTTAGGATACTGGTATCTGACACACAGTAAGCATTATTTATTTATTTATTTATTTTAAGATGACGGGTAAGGGGATCTCAACCCTTGGCTTGGTGTTGTCAGCACCACGCTCAGCCAGTGAGCCAACCGGCCATCCCTATATAGTATCTTAACCTGTGGCCTTGGTGTTATCAGCACGGCACTCTCCCAAGTGAGCCACGGGCCGGCCCGTAAGCACTATTTAAATGTTGGCTATAGGGCTGGCCAGTTAGCTCAGTTGGTTAGAGCACAGTCTCATAACCCCAAGGTCACAGGTTTGGATTTCCGCACAGGTCAGATGTCAAAAACAAAAAAAACCATATACGTTGGCTATAACTATTTTCCTAATCTATCGAAATGCAGGTAACTTTTTATTTTGCCAACAGAACCAAACCACCACTTTACATTTCATAGTTCTTTACACTTTGAAACATATTTACATACATTATTTCATCTGAAATTTAAAACAATTTTTTTATCTAAATGGAACAAGTAACATTCCCTTTCTACAGATTAGGAAACCCAGACTCAGAAAGATTAAGTAAGTAACTTGTCTAACGATATATGGCTGGAGTAGTAGATCTGGTATTAATAGCAGATCTGGTATGGCTGGAATGGTAGATCTCTGTCTTAACTCCTAGACTTGGGCTCACTGTATTAAACAAATATTTTCCAATCTGAAGGCTGTGACCAGCCTTTAAAAAAAGAAAACTGAATAACAAATATCACAAAGTAATAGTAAGAATACTTACTGTTCCATAACGGTTTCAATTATCTATATTAAATGTATGTGCTTATTGGGATGCAATCCTTGCTGTGGGCATAGATAAAAATGTTTGAAAAACACTGCACTGTTCCACAGCCGCCTCTCAAGTCAGTACTGAGCACTTATATCCTTCTTATTATACTATTATATACAACAAAAACATATACTTCTAAGCCATGGTTTTGTTTTTTAAGTTTGAATATAATGACTGACTTTCTTTTGGATTTGAGGAATTACCTGTCCCAGATCAGCACTCCGCACTATAATTCTATAATGCTTTGGCTAGCCTAACATTTTGGAACCAGTTCTTACTGAAAATCCTTTCAAGGTGAACGATAAGCCAACAATTATAAGCAAGGTTATATGCATTGGCAAAGTGACTACATATAGGCAAAGAAAAGCTTTAAGTTCAAGTAGTCAGACATTTTCCCCCAGGGAAAAGCCGAATTATGCACACGGATATCAGCGGATAATCCAAGTAATGATAGAATGCAGTTACCTCTCATTCTCAATTCTAGCACAAAAAACTCTCCCCCTCCTATCTTCATGCCTTTCCCTGAATGTGAGAAATAAACTCTGGCTAACTCTGAACCTACTCTCAAGTTCGTAACTTTTTGTTTGTTTGTTTGTCAGTTTAGTTCACACCTTTTCTAAGTCAGTTTCCACTTGGACACTTGTGTTGTGACATCTTTTGGAAGCTGGGCATCATATATAACCCACCAAAGTCTCTAGCAGGAAGCATTCCCCTGCTCCCTAAATTATTTTAAATTTTCTAGGAAAAAGGAGAGTTCATGCTTAATGCTTATCCTTGGCCATGATCCACTATATACTCATTTGGCCTGTCACCTTCTTAGAACTAGTTCTCTGTACACAATGCCTTGAGTTTATGTGCCTTACATTTCTAGTGAAGAGCTTCCGAAAGGCTAGTGAAGTCAGTGTAGGTAGGGAATGAAGTTTTACTTATAGCTAACATATTGTCCTTCACTGTATCTTCTATTCTTCTGCCATCCAGGGATAGTTTGTGTAAGGATACCGTGGGCATTCAAGCGGAGGGGGAAAGGGAAAGCGTTCCCTAGCAATATGGCGCCCTTCCGGGTTCTTCTCCACAGGGTTCTTCTCCACAGTAAACAAAGCCCATCGGCGCCAACACCCAAGCCCACCCGCGCCAAAACCTCAGCCAGTCACAAGTCAAGACTCACCTCCTGCCCAGCCCCGTCCAATCAGCTACCGCCCCGTCCACCCCCTATCCAAACCTGGAACGCAGCTCCCTATAAACGTATACGCAGTCCTTGAATAAAGCGGAACTTCTGTGGCGAACTGTTAGCCCGGGTCTCGCGTGATTCCTTTGTCCGTGCGCCCCTTCATTTGGTGCCGAAACCCGGGAAGGAGTTCACCCTGCGCCAGGGGACTCCTTCCTTGGACCTCCTTGGACTCCTCCGCGACCCCAGGACTGACGGTCCACCCTCGTCCGTTTTCTCTGAAGCTGGCTTCCTTCACCCACCACCGGCTCATCCGTTAGGTAAGCCCCCTTTTCCTTTTGTCAGGCTTGTGGATTATTTAGATATTCACCCTAATCATATTCCCTCGGGCCCTGGAGGCTAAGCCCCCATTCCTCTCTCTTTCTCTCATTCCTTTTAACCTTCCTCCTACCGGGTCCAGGACCCCCACCGTCCAGTAAACCCTAGCAAGCTAGATCCCTCCGGCTCCAGGCACAGTTGCCTCTGGGAATCGAGGGTCTAGGTGACGACCTACACCCCCTTCCCTCCTGGGTTCATCCTTGAACCCACCTCCTGGGAACAGCACGACTCATTGGGGACGCCCTCTGAGTTTCGTCCTTCTCATCTGGCTGGAGGGCTCATTCTATCCTCCTTTTAAACCTTCTCTCTCTCTCTCTCTCTCTCTCTCTAATCCTCTTCAGAATGGGAGCTTCTGCCTCCTCCCTCCAGGGTGATTCAGCCTTCAATGTCTCTTAAACAACTTTACCACCCTATCCCTCAAGCCTGACATCAAACCCAAACTCCTCACTAAATTTTGCACACAAGATTTGGCCTTATTATCCCCTAGATAACCAGAATAAGAGGCCCCCTGAGGGCACACTTGATCCCGACATTCTCCGGGACCTTGTTAACTACTGCCAGCGCCTGAGAAAGTGGGATTCCATATGTAGAGGTTTTCCGCCTACTTGCTCAAAATCCCTCTCTCTGTCTCACCTGCTCTCCTTCCCAGGTTCTCCTTGCTTCCAAACCCCCTTCATCCTCACTGCCTTCACTACCCCCTACTTCTGATAATTTTGACCCTGCAGACAAAAACCCCCCTTTCAGGTCTCCTTCTCCTGTAACTCCCTCTGCTTCCCAACCCCCTCAGTTAACTCCACTCCATCCGCCTCCTGCACCCGGCCGGCAAACAGCCCTAGTCTCCGGGGCAACCACCGCAGGGTGAGGGCCCACCTAGTCAGCCTGTTCTCCCTCCTGCCTCTTCCTCCCCTGTTTCTTCCAGCCCTGATTCGCTGCCATTTCCTGTCCCTCAACCCCCACAAGCAGCTCCGCCGCCATCTTCTTTTCCTCCGTCACCATCTTTTGTCTAGCCATTTTCTAGCCCCACCTTACCACCATCTTGTTCCCTGCCAACTCCTATTTCACCTGCCCTGGCACCCTCCTTTAGTCCCCCTGTAACTCGTTCCTGGGGACTCCTCCCTTCCTCTACCATGGCTCCTCTCCGCAAAGTAGCTGGTGCTGAGGAGGTCGTAGGGTACACGTTCCCTTTTCATTAGCCGATCTTGCCCAGCTAGAAAGGAGATTGGGGTCCTTCACCACCCACCCCTCTACTTACATTAAAGAATTCCAATGGGTCCTTCAGGCATACAGTCTCACACATCACGACATCTATATGCTCCTGGCCAACACTCTCCTTCCCGAAGAACGTGACCGTGTTTGGGGCGCAGCTTGGGGCCATGCGGATGAAATCCACCACACAAACCCTGCCCTCCCCATTGGCCCCCAGGCAGTCCCCGAACA
>NW_007728794.1:0-455 GCF_000696425.1 Galeopterus variegatus | reverse complement strand
TGGCAAAGAAGGTCATTGGTCAAGGAATTGCCCATCACCCAGAAAGCCCACCAAGCCATGTCCTAGGTGCCAAGAAATGGGGCTCTGACTGTCCACTCACCCGAAGGGGAGACTGGCCTAACAATCCCCAGCCATCCCAGGCACCTCAAGCACCTCTGGTGGGACTGGCTGAAGACGAAGAAGACTGACGGGGCCCTGGCTCCTTCCCGACCATGACCATCACAAAAAGCGAGCCCAGGGTAACTACTGTCGTAGATGGCCGACCCGTCTCCTTCCTCCTGGACACAGGAGCCACTTTCTCGGTCTTAAAGGAGTTTCAGGGCCCAACCACACTTAACATTTCTCCTATAGTTGGGGTAGGAGGAAAACATATATACCCCCACAGAACGCCTAGACTAACTTGCCATATTGAAGGCGTTCCTTCTCCTTTTTCCCACTCATTTCTGGTCATGCCT
>NW_007728793.1:425659-426511 GCF_000696425.1 Galeopterus variegatus | reverse complement strand
GTGAACTAAATTCTGCCAACAGAAACCCAAAAACTCAGCCCTGCCAGGCTTCTTGTCCTACTACCCCCATTGTACTCCGGGTCTTTAGACAGCTCCAGCAGATGATAGGCAGCAACAGCTTAGGTTAGACACTGGTGCCTGCTGCTGCTTTAAAGAGAGTTCCCTCTGCAGTTGTCATCTTGTCCAGAGGGAATGACTCAAAGTATCCAGTCCTCTCACAATCTTTCCTTTCAGGGCAACGAAAATCCCACTATTAGTTGTTCACCTGAGTCAGGACAATAAAACATAAATACGCACTATCTACAAGTCCTTTCCCTCCTCTCCATGTTGAAATCCTACCCATTCTTAATAATGCATATTGTAGGTCATCTCCATGATGTCTTCCTTCAACAATCCTCTTCCTTCTAAAGTTATGCTATGCGGTAGGGCACTCGCCAGCCATATGTACTTGTTCTACCTAAATGTGAATCAAAGAACATCAACAGAATTAAAATTGGATTTCCTCAGTTAGGGTTAGGGTTAGGGTCAGTTGCACTAGTCATATTGCAAATGCTCAACAGCCACACGCAGCTAGTGGCTACCATACTACATAGCACAGATATAGAGCATTTTTGTTATTGTAGACAGTTCTATTGGACAGTGATGTTCTAAATTCTTAGGATACTTTAAAAAAATCACTGTATTGGGCCGGCCCGGTGGCGCACTGTTACAGTGTGCCGCTTGGGAGTGCGGCGGCGCTCCCGCCGAGGGTTCGGATCCCACATACAGACCGGTCTGCTCACTGGCTGAGGGAGGTGCGGGCGCAACACCGAGGGTTGCGATCCCGTTGCCAGTCCTGGTCTGGTACGGGCG
>NW_007728793.1:419615-420348 GCF_000696425.1 Galeopterus variegatus | reverse complement strand
TTTTAGATTCACATTCTCCTGCAAGAAAAACAGGTGTGAAAACCTGCAGGTATTTATCCACAAACAAAAAATAAAGGATATCTGCGAAATGTGGAGGAAGAAGTAAACATGAATATAATCTTGAAACTGTAATGCGTCAGTGTGTGACTCTAAATTCACAGCACAAAGAGATTCCAAGTGAGCATGGAAATGCAGTCTCACCCCTGGCCGGGTGACTTGTTCTCTTTGAAACTTCAGGTTCAAGTGACAGCCACCTCTTTCGAGACTGTATTATGTGACATAGATGCCATAAATAAAAATTAAGGCCCCATGGCTTTTTAGGAATGAGAAGGTATCAAGGACAAATAAGGTCACTGATGGTGTGGCAGGTGTCTGAGATAGTTGAGACATGGATGAGCGGACTTTGCTTTAATTTGCAGCCCCAAATACCTGGCACCATGTCAGGTATAGAGCAGCCCCCGACACATGGGGGTGGAAGACATGGGGAACAGGGAGCCTACCCCACAGGGCTTGGTTGCAGTAACAAGTGCTTACCAGTGCCTCCCTGACTCATACACTGCTACCTCCATGGATGTTAGCTCCTGTTATTAATAAGGAATGAAGTCTGAATCGAACTGTGATATTGCAGCCTAGACCCCAGATGACATTCACAAAGCAAATATAAACTAGTCAGGTATCAGACATTCGAATGGAGCATGTCTGCTGTCATTACAAGCTCAGATGTGTAGACTTT
>NW_007728793.1:418377-419443 GCF_000696425.1 Galeopterus variegatus | reverse complement strand
CAGGGTAACACTGCAACGTAAATACCAAAAGGAAAATACCCACTAATACCCCAGTCTTTGTATTTGCCATTTCGTGTCCAGGTCTCCTCTCCATTGTTCGATCAATATCACTGAGTAATCTTTTTTAAAAGTAAATTTCAAGCAACAATATCAACTTTCAAAACTGTCACTGTTCTCCTATTGCCTAGGAGGTCAAATCCAGACTTCTTATCCAAGCATCCAGGTCACTGTAAACATAGCCCCCGGTGACTACCGTTTTACCTGAACCTTCTGCTCAAGCCACCAGGGCCCTGCATGTCTAATCACCTTCCCTTACGGGCCCTGGGCCCTCAGCCTCACCGAAAGGGAAGGACACCAGGTGGCCCCGTGTGTGAAGTCTCAGCATCTCTGTCAGGACATCTTCTGTTCTCTCTTTCACCTCTTGTCTACATAGTCATGGGCTTTTAAGCCTCATTTTAGGCCTCACTTCTATGAAGAATACTTCTGTAAATTTTCCTTCCTCCCTGGAACACCGAGTCCCTGGCCGTCTCTGACCCACAGGGCATGGCCAGCTCAGCACGTTTTGCAGTTGCTAGAAATATTTATGTAAAACTTATATGTCAGGCACCTCATTTTTTTTCCCCCTTTTTGTCTTTTTTCGTGACTGGTAACGGGATCACAACCCTTGGTGTCGCGCCTGCACCGCGCTCAACCAGTGAGCGGACCAGTCTCTATATGGGATCCGAACCCTCAGCGGGAGCGCCGCTGCGCTCCCAAGCACCGCACTCTACCGGTGCGCCACTGGGCTGGCCCCAGGCACCTCATTTTTATCTATCTATGTACATGTTACAACAATATTCTCATGATTATTTAGAGGAATATTATTTCCATTTTACAGATGTAAGAATCAAGGCTAAGAAAGTTTCCCAAGATCTCAGTGATTGCTCATGGAATTTCCTTATTTTCCATTGAATCTGCAGAGTCTGCTGACATCTCCTTGATTGTCCCTGAGGTTGGCAAATTTACGTCTTCTTTTTTCTTTTTCATTCTTCCTAGAGGTTTATCCATTTCATTGGCCTTTTCAAAG
>NW_007728793.1:406189-418074 GCF_000696425.1 Galeopterus variegatus | reverse complement strand
GTCTTCTTTTTTCTTTTTCATTCTTCCTAGAGGTTTATCCATTTCATTGGCCTTTTCAAAGGACAAGATTTGTTATTATTGATTTTCTCTACTGGTTTTCTGTTTTTAATTTTATTGATCTCTGCTCTTTATTATTTCCTTACTTCTGCGTACTTCACGTTTATTTTACTCTTTTATTTCTAATTTCTTAAGGTGGAAGCCTAGATTGAATTGAGGGCTTGCTTTCTTCTAATGCAAGCATTTAGTGCTGCAATTTCCCCCCTAAGTTGCACTCAGTGGGAGAGAGAGAGGATAGTGTGAACCTACTCGGTCTTATCCAGAACTGGAACCCTAGACTTTAGGTTTAAGTGAAGAGGTAAGTGTACAAGCCTAGGTTTGGGATTAAATTGGTTTGCATTTCATTCACTCTCTGCTTAAAAAACTGTGTGCCTTTAGAAAAGCTCTTTGGAGCCTCAGTTTCTCACTTATAGTTGTTTTAAAATGAGACAAAAGTTCTTATTTCTTCTTTTTTTTTTTTTCTTTTTTGTCTTTTTCGTGACCAGTAAGGGTATCGCAACCCTTGGCTTGGTGTCGTCTGCACCGCAATCAGCCAGTGAGCACACCAGCCATCCCTATATAGGATCCGAACCCGCGGCGGGAGCGTCGCTGCGCTCCCAGCGCCACACTCTCCTGAGTGCGCCACGGGGTCGGCCCAAAAGTTCTTATTTCTGGTGCCTCTATGACAATTTATATAAGATAACATAGAGCGCATGTACACAGTTGCTTGACCAGGCTTTTTCTTTCATTTCCTTTCCTTAGAGTCTTGATCCTTTCCATAGTTTAGACCACATCAACAAAACTCACAACCAGTCCGGGCACCTTCGCCTCTTGTTTGCTGACCTCTGTTACTTGCTACTTATTTAATATTAAGATCTCTTTAACATTTATTAATCACCTACTCCATGCCATGTATTGTGCTAAGAATTTCTCCATAAGTTAGTCTTTTAAAGCCAAATACAATCTTGTGGACAAAGTTGCAACTTTTTAGAAATAAAGACAAGTCCTTGTCGAGGTCACACAACTTGTGTGGTGTAAAACCAACACTCAGCCCCATGGCAGCTTGACTCTAATTCCACGCTGTCCCTACTACACTATGGCTGCTCCTAACTTTTTGCACTTTGCCTGCCTGGATTTCTCACATCCATCTCCCATATCCTCTGGTAGCTTAAAGGTCTCAGACCTCGGATTGCTGATTCGAGTCTGAACATTCATGTGCCTTTACCACTTCAGCTTTAGTTCTGGTGTCCCATTGTCCACCCCTGACATCAACGTGTCAAACACCACGAGAATGGCAAGGCACAGTGACTTCAAGGTTCAATTAGAGTATCTCGTTAGACACATCACTCACTACTTAGGAAAACATACTTTTCAAAAATTCCTAAAAGCAATTTTTTTATTTTGTTAAATTTGGGATTTCTATTTATAGCCGAATGGAGAATTGTTTCTTACTATTACCATTTAGATTTCCAGTCAAGGACAAATCTGCTTTTTCTAAATCGTAATGCCAATTGCTGTAATTCCTATAGGCACTGTGGATCCATCACAGATACAGATCCTGCACCATAATGCTTTTCTAAGTAATGTGTCTACAAGCCCCTTCACTCTCCCCCTCAAAGTGTCTCTGATCCGAGACGGACTTAGGAATGAATGCTCTAAGCCTCCTATTAGTATTTTAGTTCCACTTTAGCCAACCTGCAGGCTCTTTATCCTCATTAAAGTCAAAATATCTCATCTACAAGCCCCTTCACTCTCCTCCTCAAAGTCTCTCTGATCCGAGACGGACTTAGGAATGAATGCTCTAAGCCTCCTATTGGTATTTTAGTTCCACTTTAGCCAACCTGCAGGCTCTTTATCCTCATTAAAGTCAAAATATCTCAAATAAGAAATGAGTAGAACTAGGAAAAGCTGAGAGCTGCTCCCACTGAATCAGGAACAAGTGTGCAGGGGGATCTGGAGGTAGGGGTGGGGGCGGGCAGTAGGAGAGGCAGAGAAGGGAAGCGAGTGAATTAAGTAGGTGCCACAGACAAAAGAGAAGGACGCTGAGTGAACTCCAGGTTCCCTGCTCATTAGCCGGCAGTGTAACTTACAGGAAGTCACTTACCCACCCCATTAGTTCCTTTCCTTCTTAGTTAAGGGTTTGGGACTAGGTGACTGCAGGGTTACTCATGGTTCTGACATCCCAGGCTGTTCTGACAATGCACGGCCTCACATATCTGCAAGAGCAGTAAGCAGTCTCTTTCCAAACTGTGTTCCAAAACTTAAATTGAAATTTGGCTACTGAAATCTAGGACACATTTTTTTTTGAACAGGGGGCTAGTCTGCATCCTACATGATGCTTAGGTTCTCAGGCCAGTCTACTAAACACTATTGACCCTACAATGGACTTGAACTTGTACCAGTATGAGATCTGGGTCCTAGGAGAAGAAAGGGACAGAAGGTGAGAACAAGTTTCCTCGAATATTTCTGAGCATGGAGTAGACTCCCCTCTACCCTCTGGTCACCCCTTTCATCATGACCTCATGGTCCACTAATTGCTGTTTAAATAAGTGACATTTCTCAGGAAGTTCTGGGTTACAACCTCATCATCCAACTCACTCCCCCATCAAAATTTCCTAAAAACAACCCTTAGCCTCAAGTTCTTCTGCTAAGCAGTGAGAAAAAAAGAACTGTACTAGTAAGCAATAAGTAACTAATAGGCCTTAATCTTCCTTCCTTGCTATTTGAATTTTAAAGACAATAATATAGAGCTAATAGGTATTGGAATGCCAGTTTTATAAATAAAATAAATAGAATTCTGGGGGATGAAGAGTTATTGGGGGCACATAATTATGTTGGCAGGCAAACCATATTCACCTGGGAGAAGCCTGAGATCAGTGCTTTGAAACTTACACTGCCACCTCATCTCCACCCCAAATGCATAAGGTACTTAAAAGTTCTAAATGTTCACCCTCCTGTGGCAGGGGACAGACACTCCAGAAGAAGTGATAGCTAAAACAGAGCACTCATATGAAAGTGTGGAATACTACCTGTTCCTGAAGAGCCACTGTACGTCAGGGGATGCTCGACAGTACCTCCATGCAATGTCCAGACTTTTGAAGCTGTGACAACCTGGCTCTTTCCTTTGCGTCAAACTCACAGTACCAGAACGTATGTCTAGGTGCATAGTAACGTGCTGACTGTTTGTGTCCCCCCAAAATTCATGTGTTGAACTCCTGACCCCCAATGTGATGGGGTTAGGGGGTGGGGCCTTTGGGAGGTGACTAGGCCATGAGGAATTAGTGCCCTCATAAGAGACATGAGAGCTTGCCTCTCTCTCTTTCTCTCTGTCTACTCTGTCTGCCACACTAGGACGTGGTGAGAAGACAGTCATCTGCAAACCAGATTAGATAACCTAATCTGCTGGTGGCTTGATCTTGGACGTCCCAGCCTCAAAAACTTTGAGAAACAGACATGCACTGTTTAAGCGACCCAGAATATGGTATTCTGTGATAGCAGCCCCAAATGTCTGTGAGCTAGAAGGAGAAAAGGAAAGCGGCCAGTTCTTTAACAGCAATGGAGAGGGATTATGACTTGCATTTATCAAGCACCCCGCATGCAGTACAGCACAGAGAAATACGTGCCATATTTCTGTGGATTTCATGGGTTCCCTATGAGGTGGTTGCTGTCATGCCCACTGCGGGGAGAAGAGCTGAGAGATGGGCATGCACTTCAGAAGCACCACTGACATTGAAGTCTGTGTGAGTTTGAAGCCCGTGCACTTCCTATCACAGGACTTGCCTGACACCGGCCACACTCAGACATAGTAGGAGCATGCAGCCGGGAACTCTGGGGTGTCATTTTTCCTTCATTTGGAAGGGCTGCTGATTCTCTCCCCTTCCCCAACACCTCCATTAACTGCAGTTCTGCATCCCTGACCAGTCACAGCAAAACAGAACGGCCTTGTCTCCTATAGCTAGAACTCAGGCTCTGGTAAGATGTCTCTGATTTGTCCTAAGAGACCCTGGTGACCGGGTGTCCAGCCTGGTCCTGCTGGTTGATTCTTCCACAATCCACATGCCCACATCAAAATGCACCTTCCCCCCATGATAAAGGACTTCATCTCCCAGGGCTGTCCATGGCCTAGAGAGCCTAGTCACAACCGCTGAGCCCAGGAAACTCTAGGTGTCCCGAGGACCTATTGAACTGTTAGCATCACAGTGGCTCATCATGTGAAACAGGAAGTGGGCACCCATCCCGAGAAAGGTGGCAGAGGAGAGAAAGCCAGAGTTGAGGGCAGGCAGAGTCTGCAGGAGGGACGGGAGCTCATCCCCGCTCAGCCTGCCTGCAGGTGCAGGGGTGCACTCACGCCTGCTCTGTGCCCTCTAGAAGGCTCCGCCATGGAGGCAGAGAGATGCACTGGAATCGGAAACTCGTCTTTGAGCTCGCTGCTTCCCCTCTTCCACCTCAGGCAAGTGGTCTTCCCTGAGCTTGGGTCCCCCATCTGTCACAGGGAGATAATGTACTGCTAAGACTACAGTTAACTAAAGAGGAATAACCCACATGCCCTTTTTCTTTGCTGTTCATCCTCCTAGTGACAGGGCTGTTCACATTCTCCAACATCCCTGCCCCAAGCTCCCCCCGGCCAGCAGGTGGTCTCCGCCAGGCCGACTGGCTGGGCACCCTCTGCCAGGGCCACATCACACCGGAGCGTGAATTGCTGTCTTTCCGCCTCCACTGCCAGTGCTTCAAGGGAAGTGTCTGTGTTAGGATCTCTCCTGGAGCCCCAGCATGGTCCTTTTAACCAGCAGGAAGACGTGACCACCCGTAAGCACATGAGTGATGAGTGAGCGACTCAGAGAGGGAGAAGATAGCGCCTGGCACGTCTCCCTCCCAGAGCTGCCGACCCTCCTGTGCTCCAGCCTGTTCCCTGCAAGACAACTGTGGATGCTTCCAAGGGGTGGGGGCTCTCTCTGTCAGAAGGGAATGGACTCCAGATCCCGGCAATAAACAAATCTGTGAAGATGTCCCACCACCTTAACATTTTCCATAATATCTGCTTCTCCTGCTTCTGCCCTAACCCAGAGGTGTCTGCACACAGCTCTGTCACCACCAACTTTCCAAGTCGAGATCCCGGCAATAAACAAATCTGTGAAGATGTCCCACCACCTTAACATTTTCCATAATATCTGCTTCTTCTGCTTCTGCCCTAACCCAGAGGTGTCTGCACACAGCTCTGTCACCACCAACTTTCCAAGTCCCCCTTTCGCTTGGGTCTAACGCTATCCTCCGTCCTGCCCAGAAGTTTTATCACTCGCCCACTCTGTGTTTGTGATCTGTTTTCATCTGCTTTCCTCTCTCCAATCTGAGCGAGGTGTAGTCTGAGGCCATGCCACCCCAAATGTGCCCAATCTCGTCTGAGCGAGGTATAGTCACCATTTCCCGACAAAACCTTCTTCATCATACAGTGCAGTGCTGAATGTTGTCCACTGCAATCCCTCCACAGCATTCTGCACTAATTCCACCCTGACATTGCTGGAAAATTGTGAAAGATATTGCCAAGTTCTCTGTCCCTTCACACACACACACACCCTGCCCACCATACATAACCTCCATGTGCCTGTCTTCCTGCCTGTTATCTCTCCAGACCTCAGCAAAGCACCAGGCACCTACATGTTGGTTAATAAAGGCACGTTTCAAAATGAATGTACTGAGAAGAATTTCAGAAGTCTTCTGGAGATGTTTTGTATTTACTTCTATCCAGCAAGAATCCTTCTTACTCTAATTATAGATTTTCCCTTCTCTTTCCTAGTCATTTGTAAAATCCATGTCTTTTAGCCTATTGAGGCCTTCCGTAAATGCTGAATCAGTGTATCAATGAATGGCCAATCTATGTTCTGCCAAACAGCAAGAATTCATTTCTAGGTCCTTCTGAAAAGTACCAGGATAATGTCTCATCTCAATGTAAGCAGACTTGAAACTGGGCACCGCTGAGATGCCAATGCGATCCAAACAGAGCATAGGATTTTTGTAACCAGACAAAACAGTGTATTCTTCCTCAGTGCTCAGGTTTGCCTGCAAGGGTAATAAGCTATTTCTTGTTGACCCTGCACATAGTAAATAATAAATCTGGAATTGTTGCAATGCTAAAGTTTTTATGGTCTATGTTTGATGTTTACTTGATAATTATTATTTATTATTATTATTTTTTTGTGTGTGTGACTGGCTGCACCGCGCTCAGCCAGTGAGCGCACCGGCCATCCCTATGTAGGATCCGAACCCGCGGCCGGAGCGCTGCTGCGCTCCCAGCACCACACTCTCCCGAATGCGCCACGGGCTCGCCCCTACTTGGTAATTATTTAATTCAGAAAGTACCTACTCAATATTGGATAAATAAAATAAGGATACAAGATGAAGTGCCAGCTAAAAAATATTATAATTAGATAGAATGAAGAAAAAGAGACAAATAAAGAGAGACATTCTCTCTTCCCATAGAGTGTACTGTCCACCAGGGCAGCAATCGTTAACAAGTAAGGATAGGTCAATGACCCAACTTTAATAATGATAATAAATAAAAATCTGTCTTTAGTTAGATGGAAACTCATGACATTGATGACAATATTTGCTGAAAACTGAAATTATAGCTGAAGGGTGTTTTTGTTTGTTTGTTTTTTATGTTACCTATTTTCTTCTGTAAGGTAATCATAGTTTTTACACTGAAAACCTTGATAATTATGAATAGTATGTGGACCCATACAACACCAAAGACAGTCACATAGAAAGAAAATGCAGAGGAACATGTCTGATACACACAGGCACACACGCAAGTGCCTGTAAATTCTGGTATGAGCATGTAACAATAATGAATTATATCAAGCACAGTGATAATGGGAAAGACCTATGTTGTATTTACTAATTCCAGACACTGTTCTGAATGCTTTGCATGGTTTAACTCATTTTAACCTTACAACAGCCCCATCACTAGGTAATAATTTAGCCCCATTTTATAGATGAGGAAAGTGAGGCTTTAGTAGTTTGTCCCAGGTTCACACAACTAGTAGATAAGCAAGTTTTAATTCCCCATCACTAGATAGCTCTAGAACTTACACTTTCAAAAACTATCCTATATGGCATCAAAAAATGCCAATTTCCTGATTTTGATATTGTGCTCAATTTATGTAAGATGCTTCCATGGAGAGGAGCTGGGAGAGGGGTGTAAGAGATCTCTGTACTATTTTTACAGATATCTCAAATTATTTTAAATTGTGTCATAATTATTTCAAAATTAAAAGCTAAAAAATAGAATGCAAGCTATAAATACCGCAATCTAAAAATTATTTCTTCATATAAAAGACTGGAAAAAATATGCCAGAATGAACGTGGTTTTGTTAAATGCTGGGATTGTGTTCTTCTCCCCTTTTAAAAATACATTTGAATTTTATACTTTTTCCATAGTTTTTAAATACTATTTCAATGCAATATAATATTTAAAAGAAAACATAGTTTAACAACATATTTTCCTTAGAAAAGAGGCTGATTTGAACAATTTCTTCCTAAATATTAAAATAGGATGTGAAAAATTTTGTAAGAATTCTCTCAAAAGCTAATCCATTTCATCAACCTAACTCTTTAAGCATATCGTCTTTGCCAGGACATTTCAGATAACAACAGAAAACTGTGTTGAAATACCTGATATATCAACATTTTAGATTTCGAATACTGTCTCAAAAACCTGCTGCTCATGAAAATGAAGCCACAGGCTTATCCTCATGAAGACTCTATTGTTACAATAGCCGTCCCAGTTATTTGTTAGCTTTGTGTTTTGTGGTGTTAGCAGTCATGAATGTACAGTTCCCCTCTTTTTAACTTGTAATGAAATTATGCCATGTGTTTGTGTTTTATCAGAGCAAAACACAACTTTTTCTTTTTATGTATTTATTAAATATGTATCTTAGCATTATTTCAGCAGTAAAAGTCTACAGTCAACAATATCACTGGACTTTCCACATACTAAGTAATCTTTTTGTTTTTGTTTCTTAAGAGTCTTTTATGCACATGTACTATAGAATGAGTATTTCATGTTTGTGATAATTTTACTGAATTGGAACAAGACCCTAGATTTATAATAACTTCCATTTAATGACAGTCTGCTCTGTGTTAGGTATGATAGCAAGTTTCTATTATTACTAATTCTTACCACAGCTCTTCAGGTAGTTATTATCCCCATTTTACAGATTAGAAAGACAATGAAATTCTGTACATCATGTATTACATATTAAAGTAAGAAAGTAAGGATTTTTCTGATTTATTAGAAAATTTTCTGACATACTAGAAAATCCAATGAACTAAAATACTTCATTCATTCGTTTAGTATCTTGATATTTGAAGTTTTCCTTTTAAAGCGCAAAATCTATTTTCAATGTTTAAGATCAAATTAGGCTGAAATCAAAGTGCATGTATAAACAATAGTGTGTCATAATTTAATTGCCAGCATGTTTTTAATGGAGTGTAAGATAACGTTGCCTCTTGCAAACAGTGGCATTTTAGATCCAATAAAATATCATAGACTTTTTGTAAGATACTGGCTGTCATTTATTTAGCATCTGCTATAGGTCAGGTATTGTGTTAATGTCATTTATAAATGTTATATAAATTGTTCTTACAATCTCCTACAGGCTTGTGCTGTTAGTCTTCAACCTCATCTTCTACTACTATCCTTACTTTCTCTGCTTAAGTCATACTTGCCTCCCAGCCAATTCTTAAATATGCCAATCATATTGCCAACTGAGGGCTTTTGTAAGACTGTTGTCTTTGCCTAGAATATTAATCCCTCACCTCTTCCAAGTCTTTATTCAAACGTCACAGTATTCAAGGAAGCCTATTCTGACCACCCCAGTTGAAATTGCATTCCCTCTCCAACATTCCCAGTCCCCCTTATCTTTGCTGTATAATTTTTATTGATCACCTTCTATCATACTATGTAATATATTGATTTGTTTATTTTTATTTATTTGCTGCCTCTTCTCTACACTAGAATGTAAGCTCCATAGGGGCAAGGAACTTTGTCTGTTTTGCTCACTGATAGATTCCCTACGCTCTGAAACTGTGCCCGGCATATGGTAAGCACTCCATAAATATAAATATTTGTTGAGTTAAATTGAACTTTTGTAATGGTACTATGAAATATGGGTTTTCATCTTCATTTTGCAGATATGGAAATTATGATTTGGAACAGCTCAACAATTTACTCGTGATCACTCATAGAAGTGGCAGAGCTGTAATTTTTACTCAAGTTTTGACTTTTGATTGAGAGCACTATATATTGTGATGCTTATATTCTAGAAAGGGGTGACAGACCATAAGCAATAAATATAATAAGTAAATAATATAGTGAGAAGGTGCTGAATGCTGTGGGGGAAAAAAATCCCTGCCTTTTTTCCTACTTTTTATTTTTTATTTATTTTTTGTCCTCTTTGAGACCAGTCACACCGCGCTCAGCCAGTGAGCGCTGTGAGCGCACCGGTCATCCCTATATAGGATCTGAACCCGCGGCGAGAGCGCTCCCAGCACTGCACTCTCCTGAGTGCGCCACGGGCTCGGCCCCCTACTTTTTATTTTGAAATATTTTTAAGCTTACGAAATGTTGTAAGAAATACTGCAGTTGGCCCTCCGTTATCTATGGATTCAACCAACTGCAGATTGAAAATATTTTTACAAAAAGAAAATTTGAGTTTATACTGGACGTGCACAGACTTTTTTTTGTCATTATTCCCTATACAATACAGTATAACAACTATTTACATAGCATTTACATTGTATTAAATATTATAAGTAATCTGGAGATGATTTAGAATACAGGGAGGATGTACAAAAATTATATGCTATATGAAGTTATGTTAAATGCAAGACAGTGAAATACTGTCTAGTTTTGCCACCTTCCTAAAGCAAAGAGCTCATGAATCTGAAGCATGTAATATATTAATTAATGCAGAGCTAATCCTGGCTCTGACCCTAACTTACTCTATAGCCTCAGACCGCTCACTTCTCTTCTCTGGCTTTTATTCACCTCTAAACATAAATAGTCTTGGGTCCCTTCCAGCTTTGACAGCAAACGATCAGTTTAATCCAATTAAGTCTGATTCAATTCAATTCACTGGGTTTTGAATGTGTATCTCCTAAACGTCGGAACCTGACACACACATGGTCTATGTTCTCTAAAATTATATGCTATATGGAGTTATGTTAAATGCAAGACAGTGAAATACTGTCTAGTTTTGCCATCTTCCTAAAGCAAAGAGCTCATGAATCTGAAGCATGTAATATATTAATTAATGCAGAGCTAATCCTGTCTCTGACCCTAACTTACTCTATAGCCTCAGACCACTCACTTCTCTTCTCTGGTTTTTATTCACCTCTAAACATAAATAGTCTTGGGTCCCTTCCAGCTTTGACAGCAAATGATCAGTTTAATCCAATTAAGTCTGATTCAATTCAATTCACTGGGTTTTGAATGTGTATCTCCTAAACGTCGGAACCTGACACACACATGGTCTATGTTCTCAAGGAGATCAAAATAATGCATTATTATTACTATTATGATTGTTGTAGTTATTGTTGTCGTCTTGATACTCAGTTCAATTTTTAAATGTGTAGATGAAGTCGAAGAAGAGGACTTGAAGTAACATAGACATTCTGAAGCCCTGATTAATTAGGGGATTTAATACACACTAGAACATAGCACAGTACCTGAGCCAGCTTGGCAAGGGGCGAAGGGGAACTGGGCAAAGAATTGGAGAACACAGAGAAGTTTTGTTGGAAAGTCCAGGAATTGAATCTGCCTGAACATTTCCTTACAGAAATGACAGTGGACGTGTTTCCAACCTTCGGGTACAGGGAATAGAAATAGGAGAATAAATCCGAAGAAAGGGGTTTTTGAGAGTCGAACTGAAGGAAGACCAAGAAGAAACTAAAAGTCCAAAGACTGCCTGATTGGAAGGAAAAACGGCTCTGCCATTAATGAGAGGAGCCAACACGTGCTCACAACAGTGTCATGGCCTCTAATGGCAAACAACATTGTCGTGGTCACTGGGGGGTCAGAGGCTAGGGTGCAGAGGAAACAGGGCCCCCTACTCACCCTGTCAGGGGCTGTGGGGCTGGGGCTTCCCACTTTCCAAAACCCTGGATAAAGGCATGCAGTCAGTTTGAAGAATCTTGAGGTGAAAGGTGAGTTTTCCAGGCCATTCCTCAGGCTAATTCTGCCCCATGATGTAGCCACACAGGAGGTGGTTGGCTGGGAAGGGACCCCCACGTGTCTGCTACCTTGACTGCTAACTTGACTGATAAAGCAAGCTCAGGAGGATGATTCGGAATAGTTTCTGCATTCTGGCTTCTCTGACTTTTTTTTTCCAGTCATAGTTCTAGGTGAGCATGTCTGCTGCTAGTGCAAACACCTTTTTGGCTAGCCTTTATGAGCTGAATTGTGTTCCCCCAAAATTCATAAGGTGAAGCTCTGGCTCCCAGTAATTCAGAATGTGACTGTGTTTGGAGATAACAACTGTAAAGAGGTAATTAAGGTCATGAGGGTGGCCTCTGTATTAGTCAAGGTTCTCCAGAGAGACAGAATCAATAGGATATGTTATAACTATATGAGAGGGATTTATTAGCAGAATTAGCTCTCACAACTATGAAGAAAAGTCCCACGATAGGCCGTCTATAAACTGGATGCCGGTAGCGTGGCTCAGTCCAAGTCCAAAGGCCTCAAGACCAGGGAAGCTGATGGTGTCCTTGGTTTAAGTCCTGGAACCCAAAAGCTGAAGAGTCTCAAGCTCTGATGTCCATAGACAGGAGAGAAGAGTGTGTCCCAGCTCTAG
>NW_007728793.1:404029-405903 GCF_000696425.1 Galeopterus variegatus | reverse complement strand
TGGAACCCAAAAGCTGAAGAGTCTCAAGCTCTGATGTCCATAGACAGGAGAGAAGAGTGTGTCCCAGCTCTAGCGGATTGAGAGATTCACCATTTTCCTCTGTCATTCTCTCTAGACCCCGAGCAGATTGGATGGTTCCCACCCTCACTGAGGATGCGTCTTTCCCACCCAGGCCACTCAGACTCTCATACTAATCTCTGCTGGAAACACTGTCGTGGACACACCTAAAAAGATTGCTTTACCGGGTTTCTCAGCATCCCTTCGTCTAGCCAAGTTGACACCTAGAATTAACCTTCACAGGCCCTAATTCAATATGACTGGTGTGCTTTTAAGAAGAGGAGACTGGGACTTAGTCAGGCACAGACAGACAACCATGCGAAAATAGGGGGAGAAGAAGTCATCTACAAACCAAGGAGAGAGGCTTCAGAAGAAACCAGCCTGCCAACACCTGGATCTTGAACTTCCAGCCTCCAAAACTGTGAGAAAATAATTTCCTACAGTTTCAGCCTCCCAGTCTTGGTACTTTGTTATGGAAAATAATTAGCAAGCTAATACTCCAGCAAAGGGTCAAAACGCCAACATGACCAACTGCTGACACGGGGTTAGTGGTCCCAGAGGTGGTATCAGAGTCACCTGTGGAGGTAAAACTCTGGAGTCCAAAAAGATGCATTGGAGCCAAAATAGGACCAGAACAAGTAAGGGAAGCCTGATGACAGCCTTTGTTGTCAGCAGCGCATATACAGTAAAATTAGCTCAAATGGGGTTTTCAACTGTGGCTACATATTTGAATCACTTGCGGGACTTTTAAAGCCCCTGACAGCAGTCACACCCCCAGACCAGTGAAATCAGAATCCCTGCAGGGTGAGAACTAAACAGCACTGATGATTTAGGATCTCTGCACGATTCAAATACACAGACAAGGTTGAGAAAAACTGGCTTAAAGAGATTGATCAGAAGGCCTTGCTGTAGTGTCTCAGCATGGTTGATATTTCACTTCTCTTTTTGCTATTATTCTTACCCTCTGGAATGTTTATACCTCATAACATTACTTACTCTGAATTTTAAATAATATACCACAGAGACTCATTGCTTGAATTTTAGAGATAAGTAAAACTTTTCTTGTTTTTGATGTAAGACAAAGGGAGAAAATAGCTGGATCAGGACAAAAATAAGTTAATAACAATACAAAATAAATAATAGAGGTGGCATAGCATTCTGTTAAGAGTCTACGTTTCTTACAGTAGCACAAACTTATTTTTTGGTGACATAATTTTTGCTGTTTTTCCTTCCTTAACTCTTTAAGCCAGTAGTAGCTTTCAGCTAATTCCGCGGGTAAGTGTCTGTGATTCCTTTCCTTTTTAGGCTCTGTCAAAATATCTTTAAGCAAAAAAGAAGACTTGATAGCTATAAACCTAATTAAAATAATGGCATGGTTACAGATTTTGCATTTAGACAGATTTTAACTCTTCCACTTTTTTTTCCTTTTCCTTTTTTTTTCTTTCTTTTTTTTCTTTTTCTTTTTCTTTTTTTTTTTTTTTTTTGGTGGCTGGCCAGTACAGGAATTGAACCCTGGACCTTGATGTTATCAGCACCACACTCTAAGTGACTAAGCTAAATGGCCAGCCTCACATGTTTTTTTTCTGAAACTATTATTCCTAAGGACTGCCATAGACAAATATTAGTCTGATTTTAAACCATCATTTTATAGCATTGTGCAGTTTTTATCTGGAAGGAAAGTTTCAAGAGGGGGAGCTAGTTAGCTAATTGATTAGAGATTGTGACCAAAATTTTGCACACAGGAGACACTTTCAGAGTTTAAAGGAAACCCTAAGAAAGCTGTGTTCCTATATCTATGCCATGAGAAGCCTCCTGTC
>NW_007728793.1:401662-403276 GCF_000696425.1 Galeopterus variegatus | reverse complement strand
GGAAACCCTAAGAAAGCTGTGTTCCTATATCTATGCCATGAGAAGCCTCCTGTCCCATTTCCACCTCTGACTTCCCCATAAAGCAGGCTGATTACCAAAGCTCTCACGTAAGCCCAGCATGGTAGCTGATTAAGGCTTGACAAGCAATAAGCAAATAGGATTTTTAATCATGCATCTCACAGAAATGGAGCTACAAAAACCAAAAGAATTTCCATGACACACTAAGTCATGCAATTTAGAGCAACTAAGGGAATAGATGCAAACAAACAAACCATGTGGTTAAAGCCTTTGGACCTGGTTTGAGCAAAGCTGTAGGTAATTTGACAATATCATCTGCAAAACCAGACTTCTGACACCTTCCTGCTGCATAGCTCATTTCTGCTGATGTGTGGGAGTTCATAAGATGGGGACATGAGCATGCACCACCTGGACTCATTTGTTCAAGGAGGTGAGCATTGCAAAGTTATTTGTGTAACTTTTTCTCTTCTTTATGCCTTTCCATTCTCCCAATGTCCCTTAAACTGCCTCACTTTTTGCCTCTTCCATCTGCATTTTTTTTTGAACCAAGATCAAACATAGGTGCTTTTATGGTTTTTCTATTCATTTTGTCATTTTCTTCCTTGGTGAGAAAATAAATTCCCACCCATGCTTACACCTGTTCAAGGGCTGGCCTAACACACAGCGGGAGACTAGCGCCAGCCTCTGCCTCAGCCTCTGGAACAAGCATTCCCAAGAGGGAGAGCAGCATGGGTGCGCGTGTGTGTATGTGTGGGTGTAATTGTGTTTATTTGTATGAAATGTTGAGAGGGTATACTAATAACTTATGAATAGGCATATATACGAGATAGACACTCCCCATCCATCCTACATGTGTCAACTACTTAATATGAAACACACACTGCTTTTAAGTTGCATTGGATGTGTTCACATGTATAGATTACCTTGTAGCTTACAAAGTGACTTCAAATACATTTTCTTATTTGACCTAGAAGAAAGAATAAAATAGAATATACACCTAAGTCCACACGAATCCCCTCCCATAGGCTGGTCTCAGAGCTAAGGTGGTAGGAAGGACAGGACGTGAGAGTTTGTGTTTGCATTCTGGCTTGGCAGAGATCAAAGCAAAGGTGCTGAGTCTGAAAGAGCCGGATTTGAAGCCTGGCTCTACCACTTCCTAACCATGTCGCCCTTTGACACATTCCCTCATCTTCCTATGTCCCTGAAACAAGAGGGAAAATCTTCATCTTAGAGTTATTTGTGTAGATCGTGATAACATGTATGAAATGGTAGCCATTATTACAAGTATTTACTATTTAATATAAACATAGTATTTGTAAAGTGCTTTTAGGTACACATTGTCTCAAATCCTGGAGCCATCTGGGCTGTCCCCTCACAATCCCCCAAGAGTCCTTTTTTAACATTGTTATACCAGGGGAGTTTGGTTAGTACAGGTGGATTTAGCACCGTGGCTGGGAGGAAACGTGGTAGGTGAAGACTGTACAGCTTTGAGTCTGGAGCTACCACAGTAGTATTTATTGCACAAATATGTAGCAAGCACTTTTCACAGGTCAGAAGCTAGAGAACAGTGTGTTTGTAGGCAAGAAATGAGAAATA
>NW_007728793.1:399084-400942 GCF_000696425.1 Galeopterus variegatus | reverse complement strand
CAGGGGAGTTTGGTTAGTACAGGTGGATTTAGCACCGTGGCTGGGAGGAAATGTAGTAGGTGAAGACTGTACAGCTTTGAGTCTGGAGCTACCACAGTAGTATTTATTGCACAAATATGTAGCGAGCACTTTTCACAGGTCAGAAGCTAGAGAACAGTGTGTTTGTAGGCAAGAAATGAGAAATAAGGTAGAAAAAGTAAGTCATGTCCCACACTTGGGAGCCAGCGTGGTGGTTTAGCGGGCAGGACCCTGGGGAGCAGATGGGAGAGGCCGCGTTATTGTGCCACTGGAGTTTCGCAGCTCTAGATACAACATGGGTCTTACAGTAAAGGAGAGTTGATGTGAAGCCTGACTGTACCTGCCGCTTAACTTACTAGCCCCGGCTTCTTCACCTGCGAAGTGGAAATGAGCCACACTCTGCTTTCTAGGTGGGGTAGTGAAGATTAAATTAAATCGAGGATATAAACCACCTACCATGTGCTACACAACTTGGTGCTCAATAAATGTTAGTTCCCTTCTTACCATCTCCCTCCTTCCCTCTGTCTGTCTCCCCCTCTGTCTCTTCTCTCATAGCCCAAGGCCATCTAAAGCCAAAGACCTGGGAATGATCCTCACTGTATATTTTCTGACGGTGCTGAGCATGACAGCTGGAAAGAGACTGTGTAAGTTTAGCTCATGTAGAATGTGGGGGGGAGGCAGTGCACACAGACATTGTATTGTGCTGCCCAGGTCGTCCTTCAGTGAAGGACTAGCTGCCCCTGGGGCTGGGGGCATTGGGGACAGCCCCTTCAGGGATGGCCCGGGCCTCTTCTGGGGAGACCCACATGCATGACGGATCGATGCAGGGGCTGGGGACAGAGGAGAGGAATAAAAGTGGCCATCTCAACACAGCTCAGACACTCTTCTGAAGGGCTGTTTGAGCTCTCAAGCTGCTCATATGTAAGCGAGGCTGTCTTGAGCCTGCCTTGAAACTGGGTCTCCCTCTGCCTCCTCCTGCTTCCTTCCTCCCCTTCCACATGTTGATCCCAATACACTCCTTGGTAAACATCCATCACTCTAAACTCTTGTCTTAGAGTCAGCTTCCCTGGAACCCAGCCTGTCGCAGGGGGTCACCTGGAACTTAGTCTTCTGCATGCATTGATGCTCAGCTGGCAGAGGTGCACTTGCAGAGGGCAAGAGCCTGATCTGAAGTCTCTGGTGCACTGTGTGGAAATCGCTACACGAGGAATATCTCCCAACAAAAGGCACCGTGTGCTATGAGGCTGAGAGAGGACTTTGAAGCTGTTCTGTGGGGTAGCACAAACAGAAGNCGTGTGCTATGAGGCTGAGAGAGGACTTTGAAGCTGTTCTGTGGGGTAGCACAAACAGAAGAAGTACAAAGCTCATAACTGAGACAGACTTTAAAAACTAATAAGAGTAATCATCAGTAGATGCCTCTGAGGAGGCTTGCTCTGATGAAGCTGACTTTATCTCTCGTTTCCCTACCATTAAAATATAGTCCCATGGGTTCCCAAGACAGAAAAGTGACACAACTTTATTCTTTGTCTAGGAGAATCATNGTCCCATGGGTTCCCAAGACAGAAAAGTGACACAACTTTATTCTTTGTCTAGGAGAATCATGGAAGCTAAAGGGAAAGGAACACAATATTTTTTACCTTTCTGAAAAGTAAAAATAATTTACACAATGAAGATAATGATAATATTTATTGAGCTCTTTTGATGTGCCAGACAGGATGTTAGATGCGGCAATCCTGATAACAACCTAAGCAGTAGACAATATTATTTCCATTTTTCAGATGAGAATACTGAGGCTTAGATTGTGTGACTTGCCCAAGGGCACACACAGAAATGGCAGTAT
>NW_007728793.1:393373-398797 GCF_000696425.1 Galeopterus variegatus | reverse complement strand
TGAGAATACTGAGGCTTAGATTGTGTGACTTGCCCAAGGGCACACACAGAAATGGCAGTATAGCCTTAAGCCTTTAGACGATCTAGCTGGGCTTACTCTCTTTACTTCCTAGTGGCCTGAATCCAGGAAACTGCAAATCAGGAGTGCAAAGAAAATCTCCTTGGGTTCCTAGAATGGAATTGTTTAAAAGCTAAATCCCCCAGAACCACAGGCAGCTCCCATTGAAGTTAATGACAGCAGCTTACCTGTGAGCGAGCCCAGAGGAAGGCAACAGTCACTGTCCCAGACTGTAAGCCCCCACAGCTGAGCCTCCGCTGATAAGGATCCAGAAAGAATAGAAGACGTGTTGTCTTAGGGAAATGCACCTGATATCAATCCATGGCCCCACCAAGAATACAGACCCGCTATGTATACATACCATCAGATACCTTCTTCTAATGTCTAGCCAACAAACTGAATTAAATTAAGAAAGGAACGCTCATCATAAGTAATATTTACTCAGAAATATCTACTTTAAAAGCTTGCTGCCTTGGCCAGTGCTTCTCCCGTTAAGTCTCTATTTAAGTACACCATTTACTACTAAAGAAGTGATTAACTTTACTTTTTTCTTTTATTTTTTATATTTTCTGTCTTTGACTCTACAGAAAATAAAAATTTAGGAAAAGCATCATTAACTAAAGAAGATAGGTATAAACAGTCATGAACCCACTGGAGATAGGTTTTACTATTTGCTCAATGAATGTTCTTCTGTATCTCTAAATTTGATGGAACAACGACCATGGCTTTGGGGAGCATTTATATCAAAGCCAGAAATAAGTGTGCTGTTCTTGCTTAGATTCAAACATTTGTCACTGTTTTCCTGTCTTCCTTTTTTTTAACCACTAAATTCAATCTGATCTTTAGAGTTTTTGCCCCAAAAGACAAAGAAGATAGAAAACTTCCATCTACCATACTTGTATTAAATGCCCACCATTCACCACGCATTGGGAAAGGAGAGAGGACAGAGCGCCCCGGCTCTTTTCCTCCAGCAGCTCTCAGTGCAGCGGGCTCGGTGTGAAACGAGCCAGCCAACGTGCTGCAGGCTGTATCCGTGGGACAGACAACACGTAGCACAGCTGTTATTTAACCTCAGTTTTACAGACGAGAAAGTTGAGGTGTAGAGGCACGTAGAAAGTGTCCTTAACAAGCACTAGAGACAGAATTCCAAACCACTGCAGTCTGCATATAAAGCCCACGTCACCCCCACCCCCACCCATCCCTGAGCCTTTTGTCAGATGCACATGAACAGCGTGGACAACTGGCTCTGATATTCAACACTGTACCCCACAGATATGCACAATCAATTATGTTTTGATAAAAGAAAATAGCAAAAACTGGCCCAGGCTCCTCCTCTGTAATAAAAATAGTAATAGTCCATGCCTTGTAAGTTTGTGGTGAGAATTAAATGAGATACAGTGACTGTAGTACTAGCACCTTAGTATGATATTAACAGTTACTACTCCTAGGAAGCATGCTACTTTTAATGCTATTTATCTGCTTTATGAATGTCTCTCACATGGAAAGCAATGCGGCTTAGGGAAGTAGCACAGGTTGTAATTGTAAATGGGTCTATAATTCCCTGCTCTGTCATCTAGTAGCTGTGACACCTTTACCCAAGTCACTTGGTCTCTTTGCAGTTCAGTTTATCTTCAGGGAATTTTTAATAACAACCACCTCACAAGACTGTTATGAATAAGTAGGACAAAAGTTGAGAAGTTATACTGTAAACCGAAAGGCCCTCAAAATGGATTTTAACAATTACCAAATCATTGATTTTATTTATTTACCAAGAATTCAAGTAATAAAAGCAAATATGGCTGCCAGAATTTCATACTTTGCTTGGTACTGTGGCATATGCTATTATATGTAATGTTCCTAAAAAGTAGGAAAGTAGGTGGGCTGTGTACCACTGTTTCTGTTATTGTTGTTCTCAATTACACAGTGAATATCAAGACCTCCCTGGTGCAAGTGGAAGGAAATTCTATCCAGTTTTCTGATTGCTTTCAACTTAAAAATTATGTATACATGGAATACTAATGAGATAATGGTGATTCTAAAAGATTGATTAGGGTGACTTTTGTGTATTCCAAATGTACTAAAAAGAAGAGAGTATAAAAATGAGAAAAATATACATAAGAAAGTCTATGACAACCAGAATCTAGACTTGGCCTTGAGACTTTGGCCTTACATCAATTCTATTTTGTGGTGACCAAAGAATGGCTGAGAAGTGGTCAGTGGTCTGAATGCAGCATAACGGAAGGAGATCTCATGAGCAGTACGTTCGTTCGGGACACCTTGCAGGGCTCCAGATGTTCATAGAGCTTTGGAGTGTTGTCTATTGTTTGGACAGCGATAACCTAAAACTGAAGTGTGACAATATTTACCAGCATAGTTTGATAGAACTAACCTTTCAGAAGGTTTAACTTCTTTATTTAGGAAGCTGCCTTAAACCCTTTGTATAGGCATGAGGCAAATCAACAACAGCATTCATTTAATTCTAAGCATCATTGCATCTGTAGTCTGGTTTGCTAGAAGGATTTAAAACCAGGGTTTTTACCTTCCAACTAATGGTTCCCTGTCAATGAACTATCATTTCCCATTCTGATTGATCAGTGAGTCAGATCTTCTCCACTGCCTCACACTATTCTTCATTCCCCATTTGTTTTGCATCTAAAATGTCCCAGGCTGTTCTAGGAATTAGGAATAAAATGTCTTTGAAGACAAAATCAAGTTGGGTGAGTATCACGAACCACTCAACTAGTGGCCAAGTCAGAAATCTGAACGCTGTCCTGGATGCATTCCTTCGCCCTCCCCCTCACCACGTCCCATCAGTCCACAAGCCTCGCCAGCAGCATCTTCTGCACAACTCCTGGCTACCTCCTCTCCTCTCCATTCCCACTTCTATCCCCTTGGTCTGGATACCTGTGAAGTTTAAGGGAACAGCCCCAAGACTGTCCTCACTTCTGACACCAACTGAAAAATCAGGGAACAGTCCCAAAGTCTGTCCTACCTTCTGATGCCAGTTGTGTTTGGAGGTTCCCAAGGTCACTCTTAGTCTTGACAATTCACTACAAGCACTCACAGAACTCACTGAAAGTGGTTAGAGACATGGTTACTGTTTAGTCCAGCTAAAGGATGCAGATTAAAACCAGACAAGTGAATAACTGTGTGGGACAGAGTCCAGCAGGGTGCCCAACATGGAGCTGACAGTTGTCCTCTCCAGGTGGAGTTGTGGGCAGCATCACTTTCTCAGCCAAGATGTGTGGTAATATGAGCAGAGCCTTCCCAATCAGGGAAACTCACCCAAGCTTTGGTGTCCAGAGTGTTTATCAGGCTCAGGTACATAGATCTGATTGGCCTCCCATGTAGCTGATCTCAGTCTCCAGACCCTCTGGTCAAGCTGATACTACATGACCCAAAGCTGCCACCCTAAATCACATTGCTATACTCTCTAAGCGTGAGCCAAGGACCCCAGGCAAACAAAAACACTCCTATCAAGCATGACATTCCAAGGGCTTAGAGATTACTTTCCAGGAGCTCAGGGCAAATGCCAGACTTTTCTTTGAGGAAGGTTAAAGTCTTGACCATACAACAGCTTAGCTTTTCACTTTAGTTATGCAATAAATATTATTTTATCCAGTTTCCATGACTCCAGGCTTGCCTCTCTCCAATCCATTTTCCATATCTCTGGCAAATAGGTATTCTAAAAAGCAAATATGATTAGGTACATTAATCTATTTCTGTTGTTTATAACAGAATACTTGAAACTGGGTAATATATAAGAAAATGAAACTTTTTCTTATATTTCAGAAATGGGTAAGTCCTGGGTCCAGGAAACACACCTGTTGAGGGCTTTCCTCTTGGTGATGACTTTCTACAGGAATTCAGAATGTCACATGGTGAGAGAATGGGGGAGCAAGGGAGAGCTGACCTTCTCACTTGCCGTCCCTTTGAAGCCACCAGAATCACTCCCATTACTCCATGAATGGGTCAAGCCATTCACCAGGGCACAGTCCTCAGAGTCTTATCACCTCTCAAAGGCCCCACCTTTCATATACCATAATGGGATTTCTCACCCTCTTAACACTGTTACAGTGGGGATCAAGTTTCCAATACATGAACTTTTGGGGGACACATTTAACCCACAAATTAAGTCACTTGCCTATTAAAATTTGCTGAGGGGTTCCTCATTATCCTTAGGGTCAAGTCAAACTCCTTCATATTACTCAGAGTCTCTGTGAGGGATAGGAGACAAGCACTGAGTGCTTGATCAAGATGGATACATTGGAAATGACTTATATTTTACTTATTCCATTTTATTTTCTCATTTTTCTATATATTTTACTTATTTTTAGTAAAAAAAAAAGTACTATCTAGAACATTCCGGAAGAAAGAGATTAGCTACACACAACACTTGGGCCAGGAAATCCAGTGTGTAGGAAGGTTGGCATCAGATGAGAAAGGGATGAATCAATGTGAATAGAATGAGGCCTTTGTGAATTACTTTTTTTAGTTTGCCGGGGCTGAAATCAGAGTATGTAGAGCTGCTCACCAGCATGTGGAATGCACTGTCAGGGACACGGCAGAACGTCATTGTGCAAAAAAGATGGGCTATGGAATCAGTCTTTCGGTGACAGCTGTGCCATCGACTGTCACCTTGGGTAGCTACCTGAACTTTTCTAAGGCTCAGTTTTCAGGTCCTTTAACGCACCTAGAAATGCTTATCTTACAGTTTTGCTGTAAGATATAATAAATTATTAAGCTTTTTAAATACCACATTGTGTTTGAAACAGTCCCAGGCCTAAAGGAAACAGTGAACAGGACAGACCCAATCCTTGTTCTCACAGAACTTAAAAACCCTTGTCAAAGGACTTGGCAGTGAGTGGGCATTTAGAAATAAAATTTATTTTGCTTATTCTCAGAGATCTTCCATATGAAGTCCCACCTCCAGGCATTGACATAGGAGTCAGCTGCACTCTACCAGTGATCTTTCAAATTATGTGTAATATAATATACGCTGAGTCCTCTAAACAGCCAACAAGGGATAGAGACACAGTGCCCTCAGAGACTGGAGCCCCTGGAGTAACGTGTGCCACCAAGGTAGTGTGCACCTTGACACAGAGGGATCTGAGCCTGCTCTGACTGCCAAGCAGACAATTCAGGCTCAACAGCAGGAATCTTTGGATTCAGTTACTGTGGG
This sequence comes from Galeopterus variegatus, assembly GCF_000696425.1. Lineage (NCBI taxonomy): Eukaryota > Metazoa > Chordata > Mammalia > Dermoptera > Cynocephalidae > Galeopterus > Galeopterus variegatus. The sequence continues at coordinate 393,558 of NW_007728793.1, read as the reverse complement.
TGACGTTTTTTCTACTTCTCTGCATTGTCATTTTTTCCCCTGATTTTACTAAGCATTGCTTTAATACTAGCAAAGGCAGAATAGACTTCTTTGTTAAAAGCAAGTCTAAGTGGGGCCGGCCCGGTGGCGCACTGCTACAGTGTGCCGCTTGGGAGCACGGCGGCGCTCCTGCCGAGGGTTCGGAT
>NW_007728793.1:392403-393101 GCF_000696425.1 Galeopterus variegatus | reverse complement strand
AAAAAAAAAAAAAAAAAAAAAAAAAAAAAAAAAGCAAGTATAAGTGATTACATGCATGCGTTAAAAATAACAGCGTGGTTTTAAGGAGGTCAGCAGTCAGTAAGTTTGTCTGATATTACCTATTTTTGAGAATGGCTTTTGTCTGTATTTGAGTTTGGGGCTGTGTGTTTGCTACGACATTTTATAGATGACCATGAACCTGCCCTGCCTTGGTGGCTTTCATATATAGGAATTGGAGCTTGAGGAGCAGGAGGAACATGACAGCATCAATGCAGCAGAAGAAAAGGAACAGTGGAGCGCAGTGCTTTAGGAGAATGGGTTTCAGATCCCAGAACCTGGGCAGGCTTCTCTGCTCTCTTGCAAGTCAGCTCATGAGCTCGGCTGCATTTCTATTCCTCTGACTAAATAAGGACTAAATAAGATGTTGCATGTGCATCTGTATTAGTCCATTTCTGTTGCTTATAACAAAAGACTTGGGACTGGGTAATTTGTAAGACAACAGAATTTATTGCTTACAGTTTTGGAGGCTGTGAAGTCTGAAGTCCAGGGAACACATCTGGTGAGGGTTTTCTTTGGTGGTGGCTTTACAGCAATGCAGGGGTCTCACATGGGAGAAAATGGCAGAGCAGAGACAGAGAGAGCGCGCTCTTCATGTGTTCTCCTTTTAAAGCCCTCAGTGCCACACCCACAACCACCAT
>NW_007728793.1:388934-392157 GCF_000696425.1 Galeopterus variegatus | reverse complement strand
ACACATCTGGTGAGGGTTTTCTTTGGTGGTGGCTTTACAGCAATGCAGGGGTCTCACATGGGAGAAAATGGCAGAGCAGAGACAGAGAGAGCGCGCTCTTCATGTGTTCTCCTTTTAAAGCCCTCAGTGCCACACCCACAACCACCATTAAACCATCAACATAATCACCTCTTCACGGCCCCACCTTTGAATTACCATAGTGGGATTTCCCACCCTCAACGGTTACAGTGAGATTGAGTTTTGGGGGACATTCAATCCAAGATAGCATGTATGTCTTATGCCTGACACATGACTGATAGCTGATAAATGTTAAGGCAACTTTGCCAGAACTGGGCAAGGAGCAACCCTGGCAACCTCAGCCTCAGGGAGCAGGTGGAGATGGCACCTGCAATTATGGCTGCAGAGAACTTCCTTTCAGGTCACTGTCTGAAGAGGAAAGAACTATAAACAACCCAAAGGACCCAATAATGATACTATTATCTTTGAAGAAGAAAAAAAAAAGCAATGCAGTGTTTGTTTAGGAACAGTCTGGGAAAGCCCAGGTAAAACCTGTTCCTGGGCTTTCTGTGAAGATGCATATCTGACTGATGGGTGTATCTGTGAACATGGACTTCAACTTTGCACCTGAATGGGAGGAAACAGCCTTTTGTCAGGCTGTTCTGCCACTCACATCCTAAATATCTATCATGATGGAATGCAGCCAGAGACTCCTTCGTCCCCTGCCCATGGGACATGGAGTCACAGCCACTGTGGTATAGGTTCCAACCTTCCACTGCCCCTGCCCAGCGCCTCGTTACCCTCTCTCACCAGAGACAGCTGCAGCCATCCTTGGGATGCCTGTCTCATACTTTCCTGGATCAGCTGACTTTACTGCCTCTATTTTTGATGTGAGGATATAAGAAATAATTGTTTTTGAAATGATGCTGCTTTACAAGATGTTCACAGTGTGGGATAACCTAGATTAAAGGATCTGATGGTAAGCAGGTTAAATCAGCTGTAAATATGTATTTCTTGGTCCTTTTGTTATTTTCCTCCTTCATTATGGTTTTGTGTGAAGCTCCAACTTTGTTAATGACTAAATCATATATTAGTTGAGGGGAAATTTCTATCTCCATTCAACAAACTTTTATAAGTGCTTCCTGTGTGCTGACCTTGGGATGTGTCATCAGTTGAGCCGATTCCCTTTTTTTCCGATAAATCACAGGCTATGCAAGAAGCAAATGCATAAACTATGACAGGAAGCAAAGAGTTTAGTACGTAACAGGGAGGGATCCATTCCACGTGCACAGTGAGGGAGATTCCCGAATCAAGATTTAAATGATGAGCAGGAGTTTGTCTCTTTGCAAATAAAAGCATAGGGATTTGTGGAAAAACAGCTTGAACCATGACATGCAAGTAGCTCCACATATCCTGGAATAGAAACTGAGAGAAAGCCCAGAGAGCAGGGAGGCTGCGAGTGCCAGGTGCCAGCCTGTGGAGGAGCCCGAACAGATCAGCTGGAAAGAAGTTGGTACCATTTGTGGGCAATGGAGAGTCAGTTAAAGTCTTAATGGGGCAGGATTGTGATCAGGTTACTGAGTGAGCAAGAAATATCATAGAAACACCAAAGGTGTCCTTGTATATCCCAACTCTCTCTTTTGAACCTAACATCCACTACAGTACCTCTGAGTCAGGCCGAGAGGGACAGCAAAGAGTACTCAAGAACAGAGCTCATCGCTCATGAGCCTTACTCTCTAAACCTTGGGGGATCTGACAAGGGACTGAGGGGCAGGTTTCCCAGAAAATTTTTTAACTGGCATAGAACCTCACCTCTGAACTATGCTGACAGCCTCGAGGAAAATAACCGTGTCTCTTCTTGAGAACTCTCCATACCCTGCTCGTGGCTCAGGTGTCATGAGTAATGACCTCTCACCTGCATCTCTGATGCATCTTTTCTGTTACAGGTTGCAGCCAATCACCTGGCTCTCTGGTATTTCCCACAACCTCAGTGGTGTCACCTTAACTTTGATTTGGTTTCCAGATCTGAGAGACAGATGCAGCTTTGCATCCTGTGGTTGATGATATGAGACCCACAACTAGGCTTCCTCTGGGACCTGGTATTTCCATAGCATTGCACCTCAGGCATTCTCAGTGTGCGCACATCTGAGGGACTGATGATTGTTGCAACAATCACAGTTACTCACCTGTTGGCTGAATGTCTCAGCTCTGCCCTGGTCCAGGATGGCAACAATCCCCCCACACTTGGGATTGCATCTAATGCCTACCTATATTTTAACCTAAATGTCATAAAGATAGATATTTTAAACCAGCTGTGAATTCTAAAAACAATTATGGAATGATAATGTCATTCCATTTTTTATTTTCTCTCCATGGGTCCTCCCCAGTTCTGAAAATCAGACAAAGAAATAAAAGTTCCAGTGGAGAGGACATTTTTTTCGATCTGGAAAGAGCCCAGATTTTTTTTTTAAAACCTCCAGTTTTTATACCATTGATTTTACCTTTTGTCTGTTTTGAGAAACCATGATACTCTCAGAGTAAAGAAGGCTATCAGAACTGGGTAATCTTAAGTAGCTTTCACCAGGCTATAAGCAAAATGGCAATAGTAATGAAAAGAATGCATTTTCCACAAGGCCGTGCAAGTACTGGGACTTGCCGCGTCAGGCGTGTGTGGAACTGGGAAGGAGGTTTCTTCGTTCTGGCTGCAGCGTTAGCACCAAAAGGAACTGAGCATCTACTGTGCATTGAACATTTTGCAGAAGGTTTAAACATATTGTCTAATCTAATTGTTACAACAGAATTGCAGTGCGGCGTGACCGTCTTTCTTTTAAAGAGGCACAAAGCGGCTGAGGAATTTGCCCATGATTATACTGGGTTGGGCTAGAGCTGGACCCACATCCGTCTGCCCCCAAAATCATAATTGTCCACTTGACTGTTTTTTCCTTCAGCCTCAGGGACAGCAATCCACGTTTCTAGACAAAGATGTTGACCTCTGAAGACACAAGGAAGTAAAAAAGACAAGTGGAGTTCATTAAAACAACAATGATAACTAAAATAAACAAATAACTAAGAAAGAACAATTTAGCTTAATACCTAAACTCTCAAATCACCAACACTTTCCCTATTTAGTAGGAACATTGAGAGACATGAGATGCGATTTCTCTGAACTCCCAGTTGAGTGGAAAAGGCAGATTTATACATTTTGTTCATTCATTTGTTCATTCAT
>NW_007728793.1:387211-388329 GCF_000696425.1 Galeopterus variegatus | reverse complement strand
TCTCATACATCATGGAAAGTCCCCACCAGGACAGGAGCCACGTGTCTCTTCCTCCATTACATCTTCAGTGATGAGTACACAGCCTGGCACACAATAAATATTTGTTGAATAAATGAAATCTAGGAGCATAGCCTAAGGCCATGGTTGCTCCAGTTTCACCATCTGTGCCTATCAAATTAAACTACCAGTGTAGTTCTGGGACTTTGAAATACATTGAATTTAGGTGCTACAAAAGCTATTTCTTTTCTATTCTTCTTTGCTCTCCCATCCTGGTCTCAGAAGTTACCTGCAAGACTGAAATGAATCTCAAACTGACAAAACAGGTGCTTTAAATCAATAGAAGTCTCTACCAGTTTTTCATGTTACTCAACGAAGTAAAGAAGGCTTCTATTTAGCATGGCAGGTGGCGTTCCTCCCGTATCATTCAAATACGCATAAAGATACACTAAAGTCTATCTACCAACACAGTACATTAAAGAGTAGGATGGATAATAGACTCAAGAAGGGGCGATATTTCCCCTTAACATACCTTCCATTGTATTGAGGTACTGAAGAAATAAATTTTTGAATTAAATATCTCATTTCCTATCATGTACTTATTTCCTCAAAATAAGTCAGATGGCTCCAAAAATGGTAGGAAAAGAATTTTGAGCACTCTTGTATTGCCTGCCTCTTCTCAGACACCTCAGGATTTCTACAGACAGTAAAATGAGCCAAGATAAGACCAATCAAACAAAAATAAGAAAATGAAAACAAATAAGGAACACAGACTCAGATCCTTTTACTGAGGGGACGTATTGTCTGAGCAACCTGCGGTCATGGGTTTGCTCGTCCCCCTCGCCTCCATTCACATGCAGAGACCCCCAGCCCACAAAATGACAAAAAGGAAAGGGCACGAGTGGAGCAGCCTTATGTCTTAGGACATTGGCTCTCTAAGAAGATTTTTTATTTTTTAGGAAATTAGGCATTGGCAGGAGGGGCTCATGGAGCAAGGTATGCACCTTGTGTTGATTTTCTTGTAAAACTCAACCCAAAAAGGAATTGCAGACTGCTTCTAACTTTCTACCACACTCAGAGAAGCTGACCAGTCAAAGATTTGAACTCAAGCTAGCAAAATA
>NW_007728793.1:384571-386636 GCF_000696425.1 Galeopterus variegatus | reverse complement strand
ACTTTCTACCACACTCAGAGAAGCTGACCAGTCAAAGATTTGAACTCAAGCTAGCAAAATAATATTCAAGTCAGGTTGAATACCTTTAACCTGATATAAATTAAGGGAGCGCTGTGCACTGTGAGCTAAAGATCACATACTAGAGACAGAAGCTGGCAGCGCCCAGTGTATTAACCCAGGGATACCTACAGTCCCCAAAGAGGTGGCTCATCTAATCAAGGAGGAGAAACACATCATGCAGCCTATAAAACATGGCTATAATAAAAGCAAAAGGCATGCAAATGTGTAAGCTGAAGAAAAATAAAACACCAATTATTACAACTGCCAGTTATACTCGGAGTTAAATTTATATTTTAAAATACTCTAACAGACATAAACCTGACATTAATTTGAAGAAATTTTAAAAATAAATGCAACTCCAAGGAAAACAGTGAGAACAAACTAAAAGCAAATAAAAATAATAAAAATATAGACAATAACTACATGAATAAGAAATTTTAAGGATCGGTCTTTTGAAATAATAAAAATAATAGAGAAAACTTATGACATAGGAAATAAAAGTGTTAGAAATCATAAAGTTGTTATAATAATAGGGACAGTAGAGTATAAAACCTGAAATTCTGTCAGATGCAGGGATAAATGCCAATTACTTTTACAATCTTGTAGAATGGATAATTTCTTGGATATTTTTAAGTTGTTAAAATAGTAGCAAGAATGAGTGCAATGCCAATAAGGATAATACTATGGAATTTATTTCTTTCTAAAAATTGAAGAAAGGATTCATTCCAAAATATTTAATAAAATGCATAGCATAGACACATGGACTGCTACCCAATTTATTTTATAAAATTTTTAAAATACTGCTATCAAGATGTGAGGATGCATAAAAATAACAATTTAATGCTAGGAGTTAAAAATATGTTATTAAGTTAAACATTTTATGTTACTTTAAAACATGTAAAACTACATTTGTTCACCACTAATTCAATATAGGTCTAAAGTCTTATCTTTGATATGTGTCTACTAATCATAATTCTGTATTATATTTTTGAACAACCAACATATCATTTGAATTCCAAGTTTTGGTTTCTTGAAAGTGAAAAGTTGACTTGAGGATGTTTGCAAAGCAATCCAGAAGCATCATGACACAGCACTGGAGGGGCTGTGGGCTTGCTGGAAGAGCATGTCCATGCCACTAGTATCACAGGCTCAGGAGCAGGCCCTGGGTGAGCTGTACGTAAGCAGGCGATTTTAGCTGTTACAGATGCTCTCCAGTGGTAAAGAAAGTGTCTCTAAACAACTAGTAGTGTGAAAGTGGAAAGAAAAGTGAGAGATCAACCAGAGCTCCTGAAGGCCAGCCCTAAGACGTCTGTCCTGCCACAGGTGGTGGCTCTTACTATAGACACCCATGCCAGAATCCCAGCCCCTCTGTACAGGAATGAAGATGTGGAACCTCGGATACCAACACCTGGATGCAGAGTGAGGTCCACCAGGAATCTGCATGGCCCTTCCTCACTGCACACAGCCTAGAGGGGACCAGAATAAAAAGAAATTGGGGAAACAGAGAGAAGGTACTGAGGGGCAGCAGAACCCTCAATATATGTCTTCAGCTGCCCCATGCACGAGCCCGGAAAACCCTCGCCCACCAGATGGCTGGGAGGTGGGAGCAACCCAGGGCCGGGCAGGACACAGCTGAATAAATACTGGCGTGCCAACTCTACCTGCTTCCTGCTACGCATCCAACAACAGGGAATAAAAGCGAAAATCTAGCAATAAGAAGATTAAAAAAAAAGAAAATGGTACCAAAGAGTTTTAGTGGTTGGTTGTTTTTGACCAGATAATTAACACTATCTGCATTTTCTATGAAGTATAGCTTTGCTTTATGCTTTTAAGTTGGAGATTTTCCCCTCCTAAAGAAGCTCTACTTTGTAATTTAAAACATTTTTACAAAACTGTTTATTTTCAAAACACCTTAAACAGTTTTAAATAGTTTCATATATGACCAAGTAGAGATTTTGAGAACTCATTTAAAATTTGTATTAAATTGTTTTAATGTGATTTTTTT
>NW_007728793.1:382955-383875 GCF_000696425.1 Galeopterus variegatus | reverse complement strand
TTTTTTTAAGTAAAAAAGTGCCAGTACTAATAATAAGTTTTAAATCAAAATTTTAAAAAGAGCTTAGAATGTTCTAGTGAATGAAAGAAGAAAAGAGACAAGAACAAATACAATTATAACTATTTGAAATAAAAAAGGAAAAACAGTTGATTTATAATTCAAAGATTATACTTAGATATACCAAACATACACTAAAAATATTTAGATATTCTAAATATACTTATTTAGGATAAATAAATATATTTACTTATATATATTTAGATATTCTAAAAATATATAGATATACCAAAGTATACTTAGATAATAGCCAAAGATTATATTTAGAGTATACCTTAGATAGCCCAAGAGAATCAACTGTAAACCTGTTAGACTCAATAACTTAGTTAAGGTTATAAAACATACATACAGAAAATTCAATAACTTTCTTCGAAATTAGCAATAAGCATTTAGAAAATAAAATGAAAAATAACCACATCAAGAAGTAAAAATATGAAGTACTTAGGTATAAATGTTGCAATATTTACATAGAAAATACATAAAAACAAACAAGCAAAAATATGATCTATAAACTAAACATGAATACACAGAGCGTTACTGTATTCTGGATGGGGATATTGAGTGCTACAAACAATTTTTATAATAAACCTTTTAAAATTATTCCATGATTAATTTTCATGAATAAAATAACTCAGACCAAATCTTCAATGAGAGAATTGACTACGAGGATGAGGCAAACCACAAGCTGTCATCTCTGCCACCAAATGGAGACTGTGGGAGAAAATGAGAAGATGACAGATAAAAGAGGTTACTGGTGTCTGCAGGGCAGAGAGAGAGAGGATTGTTTGAAATCATGTACTAAAACATGCCTGAAGAGCCATATTCACCCAAACTCCCTGTAAAATGAAGCAATGAATTATTTT
>NW_007728793.1:366639-382088 GCF_000696425.1 Galeopterus variegatus | reverse complement strand
GCAGCAGAAATGTGTGCAAGGATGGAAATGTTCCAGTCTGCGCTGTTCATTTCCGTGGCCACTGGCCACATGAGGCTACTGAGCACTTGAGATGTGGCCAGTCATCTGAGGAACTCAGATTTTAATTGTATTTAACTTTAGTTCATTTAAATTTAAATTATGTGGCTAGTGGCTTCTGCTTTGGACAGTGCAGCTCAATAATGATAAAATCTGTGTGAATTAAAGTTATAACAGACTGTTTTTGAATTACAAATTTAAAGTATTTTTGGAAACATCTTACTCAACATTGGAGAACACACCCCGTGAAGATAATTCTTTTATTTCACATGTAAAAGCACAAATTGGTTCAAATTTGAAAACTTTCCTTAAAATAATTCGTCAATTGGTATTAAGCTTATAACTTTGGCCCAGTAATTTCAGAAATTTCTAAAAATCTATCCCACCAAAAATAGTCAAAGATGTTGATAATAATTTGCATATAAAAAGTGTTAATACATCATTTATTATTTTTAAAATTTGAAATACATTTAAATGAGCAGGTAATAGAAATAATTACCAATTAAGTGAATAACCAATGAAAATAATGAAAATATGGGTACTTAGAGAAGATTAACTATGACTGCATTTAAAGTCAAGTTTAGGATAATTATTCACTGAATAGCAGAATATTTAAATATAGCATATTTTTAAAAAGATATAATTATCTCTCTGTATAGACATATAATATCACATGTAATACATAATATATAACATGCTATAGTATATATTATATTAATGTAACAATATGTGGTTATACTATATATCTCTATATTATTGGACCATATATTATATTAATGTTTTTTATCATACATTTACTAATATGAGAGGTCTTCAAAAGGTTCATGGAAAACATAATATTATCTTTTAAATCCATTTTTCCACAAACATTTCGAAGTATCTTCCTATAACCTTTTGTATTAATACATTATTATATATTTTACTATAATATAATGAAATACACATAACATTATATACTATATATGTAAGGAATAAATTAAACAAATAATGTTAGTTGTCTTCCCTTTCTTTTCTTTTTTTTATTGTGACATAGTTGATTGTACATGTCTGTGGGGTACAGAGTTGAATATCAATACCTGTGTGCAATGTGTAAAGGTCAAATCAGCATAATTACTATAGTCAACATTATACAATGTCATCCTTTTTCATGGCCCTTTACCAGTTCATCCCTTACTTCCCCTGCTCCCCACCTTTTGTAACCTCTGTTCTGTTCTCTCCTTTTGAAAGTTCAACATATTCTTGTGATTGTTGTATCTTTCTTCCATTGATTTATTTTTGAGCTCCCACTTATGAGTGGGAACATGTGGTATTTCTCTTTCTGTGCCTGGCTTATTTCACTTAATATGATTTTCTCTAAGTTTATCCATGTTGCTGTGAGTGGCAGTATTTTGTTATTTTTTATGGCTTAGTAGTATTCCATTGTGTATGTATATCACATCTTCCTTATCTAGTCATCCAATAATAGACATTTAGATTAGTTCCAACTCTTGGGTATTGTAGATAGAGCTGTAATAAGCTTAGGAGTGCAGGTATCCCTTTGATGTGATGATTTCCATTTCTTTGGGTATATACCAATAAGTGGGTTTGCTGGATCATGTGGTAGTTCTATCTTTAGTTGTTTGAAGAACTTCCATACTGTTCTCCATAATGGTTTCATCAATTTATAGTCCCACCAACACGGTGGGAGGGTTCCCCTTTCTCCACATCCTCACCAGCATTTGTTATTCCCTGTTTTTTTGATAGTAGCCAGTCTAGCTGGGGTAAGATGATATCTCAAAGTGGTTTTGATTTACATTTCCCTGATGCTGAGTGAAACTGAGCATTTTTTCTTGTGTCTGTTGGCCATTTATATGTCTTCCTTTGAGAAATGCCTATTCAGTTCCTTTGCCCACTTTTTAATTTGGTTATTTATTTTTTATTTTTATTTATTTATTATCTTTTTTTACTGTTAAATTTTTTGAGTTCCTCCAATATTCTGGAAGTTAACTCTTTGTCAGATGCATAATTTGCGAATATTTTCTCTCACTCTGTATGTTGTCTTATATCTCTGTTAATTGTTTCTTTTGCTGTGCAGAAGCTTTTTAGTTTGATATAATCACATTTGTTTATTTTTCCTTTTGTTGACTATGCTTTCAGGATCATATTCACAAACTCTTTGCCCAGTGCTACTTTCTGAAATATCTTCCCTATGTTTTCTTTTAGGAGTTTTATCATTTCAGGTCTTATATTTAAATCTTTAATCTGTTTTGAGTTGATTTGATATATATGGTAAAAGGTATGGATCTAGTTTCCTTCTTCTACAAATGGATGTCTAGTTTTACTAGAACCATTTATAGAAGAGGCATCTTTTTCCCCAATGCATGTTCTTGGTGCTTTTGTTGAAGATTAGTTGTCTGTAAGTTTGTGGGTTGATTTCTGGGTTGTTTATTCTATTCCATTGGTCCAAGTGTCTGTTTTTATGCCAGTACCATGCTGTTTTGCTTACTATAGCTTTGTTGTATAATTTGAGGTCCGGTAGTGTTATGTCTCCAGCTTTATTGTTATGTTGTTGTTGTTGGCTCAGGATTGCTTTGACTATTTGGGATCTTTTGTTGTTCCATATGAATGTTAGGATTGTTTTTCTAGTTCTGTGAAGAATGTCATGGTATTTTCATGGGGATTGCATGGAATCAGTACATTGCTTTAGGTAGTATGGACCAGAATTAACATTGTGAAAAAACAAATAATGTTATTATCTAACATTTTTTTCAAAATAACTTACTTGTGTATATGGAATAAAAAAATCTCTTGATATTTATTCTGGTCTGTCCATTAAAGGACAATAAAAATAAATACATTATAACACCATGAATGAAAATTAGCTTACAAATTTTAATAGCAGTTATAATTTGCAAAATATATTCATATTTATTGTTTCTTTTTATCCTTTTGTATCCTGTAAAGATAAGTTACTTGACCTAGATTATATATTTTTCAAGAAGTATAGCCCAAAAGAGAACTCAGCTGTTATATCTGTTATATCTATTGTTGTTTAAACTGATGCTAAATTTGATAAAGCCTTTGAGATGTTTGAATCTTCCCATTTTTGAGTTTCAGTCTTTTGTCTGATAAGCTATCATCATCTAGTAAATAACTAATCTTTTCAGAAATAAACTACACTGCCAGTTTGGAGCATTAAATTCATTTTTAAGCAGAAAAGATGCTTTCTACTTCATCTTGAGAGAAATTTTCAATTAATCCCTGTAGAATATGTTCTTATCCATATTTCCTAGATTGTCTGTGCACAAATTTTCTGAGAATAGAAATAAAGTTTTTAATTAGATATAGATATTGGCATGGATGCAGATTGTCCTGGGCAAAATGCACCCACGCTTATTAGGTGAACATTTTCTTCAGCATTAACCTAGAAAATTTAATGTTCACTCTTTCATGAAAATAAAGTTTTTAATTAGATATAGATATTGGCATGGATGCAGATTGTCCTGGGCAAAATGCACCCATGCTTATTAGGTGAACATTTTCTTCAGCATTAACCTAGAAAATTTAATGTTCACTCTTTCATGCAATTAAATTGAGGCTGGATTAATTACCTGAATCACTTTAATCTCTGAGGGGTGATCAACATATTTTAAGGAAGTGATTTACCCCTACCAGTTTACCTTAGGATCAAACTTATTAGTAAGTAAAAGCTTGGAATTGTCATGGTGTTTTACCTAAACAACTCAAGATATTTTATAAAATTGTCTCGGGAGTTTTCCCAAATGCTGATGCTGCATCTTCTTTTGATAGTAAGTCCAAATTCCAGATGGAGGAGATTTGTTTAAAGGCTGAAGTTATTCTGTCAGTGACTGTTAAGGTTAGGAGAGATGAGGAAGAGCAGATGGCCTCACCTTGCCACGTCACAAATGAAAACATGAACTAGAGCCATGAGGCGGCCCCCTAGGTCACACAATTTGGTGTCAGAAATGACACTGGGAACCAGCATTTCTAAATCCCTGCTTGATATTTGCTACCAAAATCCACTCACAGGAGCAAAAGCAAACCAACTCACCTGTCCTAAGATCCAGGTAAATGCATTTTCAATCAGCTCTCTAATTAAAATCACGTCTTAAAATAAAACATCATTTTCTCAGTTGTTACGGCATGCCTTTTGTTTGAGACAGAAGACACTGAAAGCTTCTAATTGCACTTTCAAGATCACATTTCCCCGAATCAGTGAACAATGTTAACAGTTTGATGTTCGTTCTCTTGGCTCTCATTCACACAAAATAGAGCAGTTTTTGTATCTGCAGATTGAATGTCCTCTGAAATAATAATGATAGCATTATTTCTCAAATTTGTTTAGTGCTTTACATAGTTACATACATTATCCCATTTTTAGGGTGCTTTGTTTTGCTGCAATAGACAACTAAAACAGAAAGTGGTCTGGAAACAGGGCACTGCTGTAACAAAGACCTAAAATGTGTAGTGTTGGCTTTGGGAGGGGCAGCAGTGGAGGCTGACAGCATAGTGAGGAGCTTGTCAGTGGAGGCTGAAGTGCAGTGATGAAACCCACACCAGAGGCTTAAAAGATGATGACCCACATTTTATAATAATAAAACAAGTGGCAAAACTGCTATTTGCATTAACCTGGAAATTAGAAAACATACTAAATTAAACTATGCATGCACATAAGATTTCTTAGGCAGAATATTGAAAGTGCCAATTGGCTTCTGTTAGCTCCGTATGATAAAATATGGGAAGATAAAGATGAGCTAAAGAGAGAACTATTCAGTATCCAAGAATTTCCAATCCAGACTTACTGGGTTAGAAAATAAAACTGTTTCACATTTCCAGAATCTCCAGCTGGCAAAAGACTCTCAACATTTTAAAAAAATGGTCTCAGAGTAAAGAGTAAATCAAGTATGTGCTCCTAAGACCCTTTATTAAGACTCCCAGAAAGACCCCAGCTTAGTAGATTCCCTCAGCTATAAAAATAGCACTTCTAATAATCTTTAAAATGTTGTCTCACTGTAGCTGTACGCGTGGCCCATGGTTCTCCCAAACAGAATCATGGGTGTTGTCTTTGGGAAATGGACTGAATCGTGATCAGATTTGTCAAATGCTCCTAATGTGTTTAAAGGAGTTGTACAAGTTTGGACTAAATGGGGCAGGAATCACTCAAGAAGAAAAGATGCCAATGGAACTCTCAACTTTCTTCAGGCAAGAAAAAGGCTGAGAATGCTGCACAGGTGAAAACATGGCCTATTTATTACGAGAAGAAAAAGATGTTAGGAAGAAAGAATTCCAGAGAGTGGAACCAAGAAACATAGAAAACCATGAATAGAGAACTACTTGTGAGGACAAAGTTGTATCTAATCAAGGAAGATTTCCTGCACCCAGACACAGGCCCAGACAAAGGCCCAGACAACACGTGATCAGTGGGATTTCAGAATTGCTATGGACCAGTGCCCTCTGTGTTTTTCTTATTTCTCCCCCTTTTTAACAGGAGTGTCTATAGCAATTATCCTCCTTGTCTCATCATAGAATGTAGATGTTTGGAAGGCAGATAGTATGGGTTTGGGGGGGGGGGTTGCTTGTTTTTTTGTTTGGTTTTTGTTTGTTTAATTCACACATTTTTGGATCAAAGAGAGAAGCATCCACAGAGCCTAATCCACATCTAGACCTGATGTAGATAATGATATCACAGACTTCAAACTCAATGCTGTGATTTGATGAGTTTATAGGGGTCTTGTTAGGGTATGAGTGTGTTTTACACATGGAGGGGTATGTATCACTGGGACCTGAGGATGGGCTGTTATAGATTGTAATACTAAAGTTACTGGGTCAATTCCACCTCCCAGGACCCATGTCCTTGTATGAGTGTAATCATCTCTCAAGCCAACTCTTGGCTTGGCCATGGAACTTGTTCTGGGCAATGGAGCATCAACAAATGTAATGTAAGCAAATGATTAATAAGCTGTTATTGTCTTATTTGGGGTCTTGCCTTTCTGGGTCACAGCTGCCCCCATGTAAGAAAGCACAATCCAGATAAGTTCTCTTAAAAATAAAGCTCCAAGTGAGATAAATATCCAGCAATCTCAGTTGCCCTGTCTAGCCCAGTCCCCAGTTATACCCAAGCTGGATGACATCATGTGATACAACCCATGTGAGTCCAGAAAGACAACTCCCAACCAACCCAGAGAATCATGAGGGAGGATAAATTGGTGTTTCAAGCACTAAGATCTGAGACACACTGCTACTCAGAGTTAATTAGAGCATGACTTTTCAATGGCAACAGAAGAAGCTATATAAAAATGAGGAACATCTTCAAAGTTATTATGGGGAAAATTGTTTTTTGTTCATCTGTAATCCTATTTACACTCAAACCACCAATTAAGTGAAAGGGTTGAATAATACCTTTGGATAAACAAGTTCTCATAAATTTACTCCTGGTGAAATCTTTGGTGGAAGAAAACTCCAATAAATGAGGAATTAACCAAGAAAGAGGAAAAAATAGATCCCAGGAAAGAAATATTTAACCCAGAAGAGAAAAAAAAGCATGAATAAGCAAATCCCCAGGGTGATTATAAAGAAGACTCCCATGGGAACATCTATGCACATACCTACCTCGTTAGAGGAGGAAGACAGAAGACTCCCAATAGATGTCTTCAAGATAAGAAAATTCAGTATGTTAAAAGGAGATTTATCCTTCTGTTTAGGGAGGTAGAGGATGCATTAATTACGACTACTTAAAAATCTAAACAGATACAAAGAGACAAAGTATTAATTTCAGGGAAAATTTTTTACAAGAAGGAAAATGGTCATCATAATGCACATAAATCATGACTGTTTGGGGAAAGGGGTAGTGGACATGTCTACATGGGTGTGCACACCCATGTCTGCATTAGGAGTAATGCTGTGAGAAAGCTGACTCTTTATCTTACATGTTACAATGTCATAAGATACTATCTAAAATGGGAAAAAAAATCAAGATATAGGAGCATAAGGATGCCTTATAGGAAAATGTGGGTAATTGCTGCAGGAAAAATTAGCTAGAAGGGTTGGAAGTGTCCACCTCTTTGAGGAGGGAATAGAGGTGAGAGAGGTGGAACATTCTGCTGTTTTTGTTAAAAACATTACTTGACTCTGCTACTTGACTCTAAAAACTATGTGCTTGAACATTCTTGAATACATTTAAAAATTTTTATTATCTGAACATCTGTGTGGTGACTAAAATTCACAATCACTATAGAAGTTAACAGTTTTTATTTTTCTGGATAGCTGATAGTCCAGGAATTATTTCTTCCAGAAATAATAGGAGAGTAGCAAATGGTTCAGAAAATGGAAAACCTGGAATGGATGTAGAATATCTTTAATTTTATGAAATCATTTACTGTGGTATCCAGGCTGAGAACACACTCAGGGCACAGGCACTTCGGTACAAGTGTGTGACCTTCCAGAGCTACAGAATTTAGGTGAGCCAAGAGCCAAGATATGGAATCAACCTAGGTGTCTATCAACAGGTGGATGGATAAAGAAAATGTGGTGTATATACATAATGGAGTACTACTCAGCCATAAAAAGGAAGGAAATCCTGTGATTCATGGCAATTTGGATGAGCCTGGAGGACATCCTGTTAAACAGCATAGGCCAGACACAGAAAGATAAATCCTGCATGTTCCCACCTGTATGTGAAAGCCAATAAGTTGATCTCATAGAAGTAGAAAGTAGACTAGTGGTAACCAGAGGCTAGAAAGGGTAGTGGGGAGGAGGAATAGGGAGCGGGTGGTTAACAAATATAAAATGACAACTAGGTAGGAGGAATAAATTTTAGTGTACTATAGAACTGTAGGGTGACCATAGTTAATAATTCCCCCTATATTTTCAAATAGCCAGAAGACAGGGTTTAGAATGTTCCCAACGTGAGGAAATGAAAACTGATCGAGGTGATGGATTTGCTGATTACCCCGATTTGATCATTACGCATTGTATATATGTATTGAAATATCACATTGTACCCCCATAGATACAATAGAAGACAGGGTTTAGAATGTTCCCAACGTGAGGAAATGAAAACTGATCGACGTGATGGATTTGCTGATTACCCCAATTTGATCATTACGCATTGTATATATGTATTGAAATATCACATTGTACCCCCATAGATACAAACAACTATTGTGTGCCCATTAAAAATTTTAAAAATTTAAAAAAGAATTTAGATGAGCAACGGAAGGGAAGATTCTGAGCACAGGCTGGGGCTGCCCAGCAAGATGCCTGGAATCAGAGCCTTGAACAAATTTATTTAAGTAAAACAAATGGAATACCATGAGAAAAGGATAATTAAAATATAACTGCTGGGGGAGGAAGACAGGCAGTCTTAACAGCACAGGGGGAAAAGCTGAGAAGGGAAAAGGCCAAGGAAGCCAGAAGAGAGATTAACAAAGAGAATTATCCATGGAGCCCAGAGTCCAGGTGAAGGGGGCCCTCGGAGGACAGAAACAGCTGCCACTCAAGGCTCTCTCCCGCTTGCAATCTCTATTACAAAATGAGATCATTTCAATTAAATAAGTGTATGTGGCATAATCATGTGCTGCCACCCTTTCATTTTCTAAATTGCTGTCCCCAGGACAGAGGTCGGAAAACAGAAAGAACATCTGCTGCAAAATAAATCAGAGATGCTCTGGTTCACTGCGCCTACATCTGTCAGCAGGCAGCACTGGTTTCTGCAGTCTCCTTGCAGGGAGAACAGCCTACCTCGTTCCCACAGGAAGGTCAGCCACATTTTCAGGTGTTCCCAGGTCACACATTTGTTTGTTCCCATATTGAAGTATTATTGATCACCTAGCATTACGACAGGCACAGTTTGTGCTCATGTGGAGATATTTTAAAGGGTGGACACAGACAATAAACAAGTGAGCAAATAAGGAACACATCTGACGGGGAAAATGTCATGTGGAGAGTGAAAGAAAACAGCAGGGAGCTGTCACTGAGATGACAACAAGCTTTAAATACTTGAGATGATGTGGTCCAGGAAGGCTGCTCTGTGGAGAAGACTGTGAAGCTGTGAACTGAATGTTAAGAAGGAGCCAGCCCAGTGATAAGGATAAGAAGACACCTTAGGGGGGGAATAAACTTGTTTATTTTCATTTTCTTTTTCAAGAACAGAAGAGACCAGCGTGACGGTCGGAGTGTTAGAAGATGAAGTTGGAGAGCTGGCCCAGGACCCAAGTGCACCTGCCAGGATAATAAAGATGCAAAGATAACCAGAACCCTTACTTGACATATCCATGTAATTGTCTAAAAGGCATTGCAAATACCACATGCGCTTCTGACCTGTTTATCACCCGTGTTGTTCTTGTGAAAATGAATGACCACTCAGTTGCTCAAGTCAATATTCTGAATCTCTAATTACTCCTTTTCCTTCACCTCCTCATCCAATTTACTAGCAAATTTAATCGATTCTACTACCAAAGCGGGTACCATATCTGTTGACATCTCTATTTTCTACTAGCACCACATTCATCCTGAGGTTCTTGCTTCCTCTGCCCCCCTACAACTTACTTCTCAAACATCATGGGTGTGAAATGAAATCACAGCATATAATTGTCTTTCTCTCAACTATCTATTGGTGTCTCAGGACTGTTCAGTAACTAGGTGATGGTCAAACAAATTTGAAAAAGCTAGATAGCAGAGAAGGTAAGTGAATTGCTTATGATCACACAAATAATTTTTCTCATTAGTTCATTTATCCAGTAATATTTATTTACTACATACTATTTCCTGGTATATGGGGTATACAGTAGTAAGCAAAAATAAATTAATATTTTTATGGTTCTGCCCTCAAGGAGCTTTAAATCGGTGGGGAAGAGAAACATTTCAGATAGCACTAGACAAATATGAAGCTACAAGTTGAGATAAGTGCTGCAAAGAAAAAAAACAATGATATAAGAAAGAATAATGGAAAAGCTAATTTGGATTTTGAAGGGATGAGATGTTTGATTGTTTGAAGAAATAAAAACATATAGGTATGGCTGGAATATAAAGACCGAAAAGGAAAGGGGTGTGAGTAGATTTTGGGGACATAGACTGTAGATAGATCATATGGAGCCTTGTAGCCCTACCTGTTGCTGAGTTTGGGTTTCATTGGAAGTGGAAAGATAATTTACTCAGGAGTTATAAGCAGGAAATTATTTTATTTAAATTTTCCAAATACAACTTTGAATTCTCGTTAGAAAATGGATAAATGGGAGAGTGGCCGCAGAAACAAGAGTTTTAGGAGGTCCTTGCAACTGTAGATGGACTTGATGATGATGGACTTGCATGGAGGCTGTGAGGATGGAGAGACATAAGCAGGTTTGAGACATACATTGGGGGTAGACATAATAGAGCTCAGTGATGGATGAGACATGGGGGTGAGAAGGAGTTGACAAAGCAGTTCCAGAACTTAGGCCTCGGCTGGGGATTCCAGTGTATAATTCTTCCACTTACACTTGCTGGCTGTCATAAAGCAACAAAGGTGCCCTTTCCTCCACCCCTGATTGTCAGGCCACCTTGTAAGGAATAATGATCTTTAATGAACAAATAATTAAAGCCATGATTGCGGACCACTGCTAGGTTATCAGCTAAAAACATCGTCCTGAAATCAATGTGCACCTAATGCAAATATTTCCTCAGACTTTCACTTGGCATATGCATGATAGAAAACAGAAAGGGCAACACTGGCCAGCCATTTCTACCCAGGATGCAGATTCTTACGTGACTCAGGGACTTGAAATGATCATCCGTGAGACCCTCTACTTGCCAAATTTCAAATGACTTCCAAATAAGAAAAGAATTGCTGTATTTACACTGGATTTTTCCACAAATAGCAATCAATTAAAGGTCTTCAAAACCCTGATGTTTAGGGAAGAAGTTGTGCAATACTCTCAGTTCTTTTGTGGCTTCTTCTGTCCTCCATGAGGCTTCTGGCATGGTGTGGATGGTTGATCAATAGGTTCACAACTCTAATAAGTTCAGAAACATGTTTGCATATAAGTTTTAGAATCAGCTGGCCAAGTTAACAGACACACACATACACACAGAAATTCAGTTTTACCATCCATGAACATAGTCCATCTACTCATTAATAAGGTCTACTTTAATACCTGTTAATAAAATTGTGTGATTTTTCCCATACTTGTCTTATTTATATCTGTACATATTGAAAATGTTGTTGGTTAAATCTCATTCTCTCAGTTTGTTGCTGGTATAGAGAAAACAAGCTAATTTTTACATATTAATTTTATATTCAGCAAATTTGCTTAACTTTCTTATTAATTATAATAATTTTCTATTTTTTTTACTATAGACACGTGCATACCATTTGAAAATTATGACAGTTTTTTTCCTTTATAAGTTTTACAAGTTACTTCTTTGATGGCTACTATCTTCAATATGGAGTTGAGATAGTGACCAATCTTGTATTATTCAAAATCTCAAAGAGGAAACTTTTAAGATTTCCCAATTATTCAGTTTTGTTACAGACTTTATGTAGATAAGAAAGAACAAAATTGGCTAGCCATTTCTACCCAGGATGAAGATTCCTACAAGACTCAGAGACCTGAAATGATCTTCCATGAGACTTTCTACCTGCCAAGTTTCAAATGACTTCCAAACAAAAAGAGAATCGCAGTATTTACACTGGATTTTTCCACAAATAGCAATCAATTAAAGGAGGTCTTCAAAACCACCTCTCTTGGATTAAAGAAGTTCTTTTCTCTTTTCCTAGTTTGTTTATGTTAATCATGAATTGACATGAAATATTATAAAGTATGAAATTTGTTTGTATTTATATAATCATTAATTTTATGGTCATTAATTTTTTAATTCTTTAATTTTGTATGTGGTGAATTACATTCTGCCTTTCTTCTTTTCTACTACCTGAATTTAAGGACATATATTTCACTCCAATAGTCTTTGCATCATACAAGTTTTGGTACATAATATTTTTATCATTATTCAGTTCAAAATATTTTCTAGGTTTCACTAAGATTTCTTCTTCAATTCACTCAAAATTTAGAAGAGTATTTCTTAATTTGCAAAAATATGGTAATTTTCTGGTTACTTTTTTTTATTATAAATTTCCACCAAGATTATCTGAGGATCAGAGAACATGATCTAATAGGCTTTAGTTATTTACCCTAGTATATGTTCCATTTTATTTTCTAAATGTACATGTGTACTTAAAAATGTATTCAACATCTATTGGGTCTAGTGTTCTATATATTTACACTGAGAAAAATTTATTAATCTTGTCATTTAAATCTATTATATAATCACTGTTCTTGTTTTGCATACTTAATCAATTTGTAAAAATTGTGAGTTCAAAATGACCTAATGAGTTTATAAATTTGCTTATTTTTGTAAATTTATTAAATTTTGTTTTTGTATAATCTGGGACCCTATTATTAGGTACATACACTTTTTAAATTGTTCCTTTTATAATTATTCTTTGTCCTTTTATAAAGTCACTCATCCTATTTTGCAATATTTCTTGCCTTAGAATTTATACGGTCTGATATTTAAATTTTTGTTGTTGTTCCTTTTAATTTCAATGGATAATATACTTATTTTATTAGATATCTTTCTAAGATTGCCTCCAATCTCCTGGAATTTGTGCTCTTGTGAAATCTCCAACCCTTGAGTTTGGACTAGTAAGTCCCTGCTGGAAATAAAATATAGTAAAAGTGATGGGATATCACTTCTGATATCAGGTTATCAAAGAATGTAACTCCTGCCTCACTCAAACTCTCTCCCTGGCTTTTCTCACATGTTTTCTCTGATGAAACAATTTTCCATGTTCTGAGTTTTCCTATGGAAAGGCAAGAAGCTGAGGGTAGCCATCAAGAAACAGAGGCCATCAGTTTAGCATCTCTGAAGGAAATGAATACCACCAACCACCACCAGTAAGCTTGGAATCAGAGCCTTCCTCAGTCAAGCCTTCAGATGAGACAGACCTTAGCCCCTGCCACTATCTTCATTGTGGCCTTGTGAGAAGCAAAGGACCCAGCTAAGCCACATCTGGATCCCTTGTCCACAGAAACTATTAGGTAATAAGTTTTTGTTGTTTGAAGGCACACTTCTGGGATAATTTTACTCAGCAATAAATCACTAAAATGTGTGAGGTATGCCTCTTTCCTTTTCTTTTTTTAATCCGTTCAGACCATCTTTATCTTTTCATTGAAACATTTAGCACCTTTTGCTTAAATGTAATTACTATTATATTTGGATTAAATTAACCATTTTATTTTGTCAGGTTTGTCTTAATGAAAAATTTTTATCATTCCAGTTTTTGCCTCTTCAATAATTTGGACATTTGGAAATTACACGAAGTTCTCTTAACAAACTTTAATATTCATAATTTTGTTTGCTCCCTCTTAGACAAGGACCTTTAAATGTAATATGCATAACTATTCTAGAGTTTATGTATATTTCCTGTATCTGAATAAATGTATTTTTGTCTATTATTTTCTCTCACTGTCATGCATTATAACTTGTTTTATTGTGTAGCCACAATAAATATTGTTTACCTTGTTTATTTTTGTATGCTAATTGTGATATTTAAAATTATTTCTAGGAATAATTTGACATAATGAAAATGGAATATTTCTTATCAGAAAGTTTTCCTTTTCTTTCCAATGGCTATTATTGAAACATTCTGGGATCACTTTAATTCCAAATTCAAGGAAGATCCAAGAGATATTCTGGAAGATCCAAGAGATGTGAACCCAAGCTGGAACCTACATGAGGACTGATTAACTTCAGATTTATGTTTAGCTTGTGTTTATAGCCATTATGGATACCAGCTTAACAAGTGGGTGTGCATAAGGCAGACACTGAGATTTTACTTTTTTTTTACCCTGTATTCTCAGTTTTTCTGCTGTTTATTCTTGATTACCAAATGTCTTCAAGAAAAATCACACTTGATTGTGGTTTAACTTTTCAAGCTATCACCTTCTGTTGGATTTTAGCTCAATTATTTTTCAGTATGTCATTAGTTCTTTAATTTTAAAATTTTCTCATATTTGATACAGAATTTTTGCTATTGTCATCCTCTGTAAGATAGTTGTTTTTATCACCTAGCCTGCCAGCTCTAGAACTGAAAGTCTCTAAATCAATAATTTTATTAAAAACTTTTCCATAAAGATGTTTTGTTAGATTATACGTGTGTATCTTATAGTTTTACCTCTATATTAACACCTTATTATTTATTTTAGCTGGCATAAAAAATCAATTTTTATATACTAATGTATCTGGAAAGTTTGCTAAACTGTCACTAATTCTTACAAAATGTTTATATATTATTGTGAATTTTGTATAGACAACTTTATTATTTACAAATAAAAATTGTGTTGCATCTTGCCAATTTGTATATTCCTTATTTCCTTTTGTGGTTGTCATTGTAATGCATTTTCTGGTACCTGAAGAAAATGTTAAAGAATAAGATTTGGTGATGATGAAAAATCTTCTCTCTTCCTAAATTTAATGTAAATTACTCTATAATTCACTATTAAGCATAATGTAGATTTTTGATACATGACCTTTTCTGGTAAAGGAATTTGCATTTTACTTCTAATTTCTTAAGAATTTTTAAAATCAATAATGCTGACTGAATTTCTTGAATCTTTTCTGCATCTATTTAAATGATTGTTCCTTTAAATTATTACTATTTTGTATCATGCTAATGGATATCTTGATACTGCGCCATCAATGCATTACTCAGGTACACTTTATTTGATCACTTTTATGCAATACAGAATGAATGTAGTAAAGTTTTATTTAGAATTGTTTACACCACTTTTCATAGATAAATTGGTTATATTCTTTTCTCACAATAAACAACAAAAAGCTAACCTGATCTAATCACAGTCAGAGCTAGGAACTTCTCTGTTCTCCTCTATTTCTTGTCAAGTTAAAAGTACTGACTGAAAGCAGGCTCTGTGTTAAAAAAAAAAAAAAAAGAAAGAAAAAAGTAGTGTGCCAGAGTCATAAAGGCCAGTCATTGTTATGAAACCCCTGAATCTCCATGTGGCTCTAAAAGGAAGGGTAAGACAGGAGCCCTTTTCAAAGTGGAATCACTTATCTTCCAAAAAAATATATATATAAGAGAGTAATTCAAAAAGTTCCTGGAAAAGTAAAATTAAAAGATAACACGAGTCCTTCCATGAACTTTTTAAAGTCCCTTCGCGTGTGTGTGTGTGTGTGCGTGTGCGTGTGTGTGTGTGTGTGTGTTTAGTACACACACACACACACACACATATATGGGATTTATATTACACCTATAATTTATCCTTGGAATATTGACATTTTTATAATGATGAGCCTTCTTACTCAAAAAATATAATATGCATTTCCATTTGTATTTTTCC
>NW_007728793.1:364217-366211 GCF_000696425.1 Galeopterus variegatus | reverse complement strand
TTTTAATTTTATATGCTCCTTTTTATTAACTAATTTTTCTTACTGTTTATAGTATTTTTTTTATACAGGAATATAATCATACCATCCACAAAAGATCAGTAGTATTGTCTGCTTTCTAACTTTTATGTCTTGGTTTCTTTCTCTTATCTGATTACATTAGCCAGAACTTCAGAAGTGAAGATGGAAAGATACCACGTGAGGTTCTGGGGACACAAAAATAAATTACATACCCTGTGTCCCTGTCCTCACAGGGCTAAATGCAAAACTGGAGCTTAAAGAGAAAGAGCCCGAACAGGTGCTAACCATGCCCCTTACCCCCGCTCTATTTGTACAGCACATATCATGACCCATCATGTGCTGTTTATGAGTGTTGGCCTCTTTTCTCCATAAAATATAAGCTCTACTGTGGCAATAATTCTGTCTTTGAGATCATTATTTTATCTGCAGGGCTTAGAATGTGTGGGCATTCACTAAATATATGGTGACCCATGAAAGCAGGGCTGGGAAGGTACACTGGCAGGCCAAATCCAGCTGGGCCTCTATTTTGTAAATGACATCTTAAAGGAACAGAGCCACTCCCACCAGTGTGCACACATGCTCTGGCCACCTTTGCACTACCAGGCAAAGATGAATGATTGCAACAGGAACCAATGGCTCGCAAAACCTAATCCATTTATTGTCTCACACTTTATAGAAACTCTGATAACCCTGAATTAAAAGAGAAATATCTGAAACAAAGGTCTTCCTTCATAATAGGGCACTGGAATTAAATTTAGTTTTATCTGGTGGAATTATTTATTTAGTAGCTCCTGATCTAACCAAAGGTGACAGAAACTGTTTCTGTTTGACCAAAGGCTTCTGCAATTCCTCTGGTCAGCTTCAGGGATAATTAGCTTTTTCCAGAGAAGGTGTCACCAGGCACATACCACAACCTCGCAAGTGTGCCACAGCAGCACACTGAGTGCTGACCAGGGCCAGCGGAAGGCAGGGCTGAGCATCACAATGTAGGAAGGAGAGACGGTGGACATGTCCCAGACACCCTGAGATCAGGAGAGGGCCTCGGCCTTGGCCTCGGCTTCTGCTTCTGCTTCCAAGGGCAGCATCTCCCTCTGAGCTAGACCCAGCCCCCCTCCCCGGGTCCCTGGGGCTGTGTGGTCTGTGTCAGCTGCCCCAGAAGATCCAGTAAATGTCACCTTACAGAGCTCCCCATTACCAAATTAGTCCTCGCCAGTGTCAGCTGCTGTCTGGCAGCCGTCACTTGCCAGGCTGCTGCTACGTTGTCCAGAGGGCTTGTTTACTCTGAAAAAGTGCAGGCCTCGTGCTGCTGAGGAACCACAGACCCCCAGGCCGACTCCACAAGAGGACCGCCAAGCCCGCAGGGCCCGGCTGTGCTACCAAATAAGGCTTCTCCCTGTGTGCAGCTGGGGTTCGGGATGGCAGCCACAGCAGGGCTGGCATCTGGGGGCACATGGGGAGGGCTCGTCCCTGGGGCGCAGCCTTGCAGCCAGGCCCAGCTCACCCCACTACAGCTCTGGGGCCTGGATGGACCAGCAATCTGGCCTCTGCAGGATCGTCTCTCTGACATGAACAGGGCCACCTCCCTCTATGTCAGATGATGAAGCAGGCCCTCCGGGGCAGCTTCCTCCACTTAAGAACTGCGATGCCTCCCAGGATGCATTTCAGGCCTGTGTGAGATCGGACAGGTGGCCCATCCGCCCCCACCAGCGTCCTGGGCTCCCCTGAAAGCTCATCCCTGTCCTGTCGGATAGGACTTGCGAATGAATGAATTCCACTCGGAGTGGTTAAAACACTGTAACAAGGTGATGAAACCTTTCCATGAGCACCTCTCCCGCCACACTCACCCCCCTCCACATCACACCCCATATCACACACACACATCACACATATACACATATCACACCACATACCACATACGCACACACATCACACCACATACACACGTGTACACACCACACCACACACAAATACACACA
>NW_007728793.1:361161-363380 GCF_000696425.1 Galeopterus variegatus | reverse complement strand
TACACACACACCACACATATACACACATCACACCACATACTCACACACCACACCACACACAAATACACACACACACCATACCATATATACACACACTACACACACACACACACACACCACACACTCACCTGATATCATACCACACACACACACTACCACATACACGTGGACATAAACACATACACACACGATGCGCACACACCACACAATACACACACACCATGACATATACATACCCACCACACACATATACACGCACCACACACACACATCACACCACACATAAACACACACCACACACACCACACATCACACATACGCACAGACTATACGCCATACATACACACATGCACCACACCATGTACACACAGTCCCCACACCACACACCCACACATAGACACCACACCCCACACCATACACATGTGCACGCACTTATACACATCACATGCACACACAAATGCTCAGAGACCCACCAGGCTGCCCAACGAGAGAGTGAGGGTACCCTGGAGAACCAGCATCAACTCCTGAGAGTACCCTGAGCACAGCCTCCATGCCACGTGCTGCTGCAGAGACCAGACATTAGGTCCAGGCGCAGGCAGGCTGAGCACGGCTGATAAACCCGCAGCAGTCTGTGAATGTTGAAAGGACTTTATCATTTACAGAATGCTGTTCAGAAATCGTCCAGTTTACATACACATGTTTATTTTGTGTACATACCAAGTGGCTTGGTGTAGAAATCCTCTCCACCAGACAGCCCTCAAAGTCCCAGGCCCCGGTGTCAAAGGCAGCCTGTGCTAGATTCAACTCACAACGTGGCCACCAGAGAGGCTGTCTGCTGTCTGCCCGTCCTTCCCCTGTAGCCGTGTGAAAGTCGGAGGTGAATATCCTTCTCGACGTTGACTCTTCAGCCTGTGACTCGGCCACCAGAAGAATGTCACTGCCGTCTCCACTCTCCACGCCAGCTGGGCCCTGCAGAGGCTTGCTTGACTTTGGGGCAGTGCTGCCCTGTGGGAGAAAAGGACATTCAGGAAGAAGAAACAAAGCATCTGGGTATAAAGTCAGTCTTACAGGTGCATCCCACTGTGTGTGCTGAAGTCCTTGTTGATTAAAGTTGATAAATGGGAGATAGACAGACACAGATAGATGAATCCCTCCCTTCTGGCTGGGGCTGGGGAGAGAGAAACAGACAGAAAATAAGATGCTCATCCACACCTGTGGCACAATCTTGAGGTGTGGATAGGCAAGTTGCCGGACCTCTTTCTTGGCCCACAGGTGTGGATCAGGGGCGTGGATGCCCACACCTGCTCCTACACTCACGCTGCACAGGCCTGGAGGACGAGGGCTGATCACAGTGGGCTCAGGAAGTGCTGAGCTCAAAGCCAGAAAAAAATGGCCATGTTGCATTGAGTCATGTGGGGCTCAACTACCAATGGGAGTTAAGGCAGCACAAACTACCAGAGTTAATTCTAAGGACCTAGAGTCAGCCCCTTCTACAGGTTGGGAATGTTTGTTCCGAAACAGTAGGCCCATATGAAGGGATCACTAAGAGACAGTTTCTCAGGGACCAGCTGAAATGCCACGACCTCTCTAGAATTATTTCCTCTGCTTTTTCATAGCACCTGTGCATAAGCCCCGTACAACACTTACTATTAATCCTGCATCCAACACACTGCTGTGCAGTGTGCCCTAGATGCAGCAGGTATTCAGTCAATGTCTTTCTTACATGGAAGGATGAATAGTGAACAAGTGACGGATGGATGCCCTGCAGGAAGGCTACTTAAGGGGAAGACTGAGTTTTGACCATTGTGCATATCACTGTTTTAGTTGGCTTGTGCAGAGAGCTACGTAACCCGAAAAATATACTATGCAACAGACATCAAGATCTCAAATCAATTTCCTGAAAAGCAAAACATCAGTGGTGCTGTCAACATTTAAGGCCAAAGCTAAGATGCTTGGGCAGAAACAGATTAAAAGTTAATTTAGCAATGCTGGTGAGGCGTTGTTTCTGTTTGACCAAAGGCTTCTGCAATTCCCCTGGTCAGCTTCAGGGATAATTAGCTTTTTCCAGAGAAGGTGTCACCAGGCACATACCACAACCTCGCAAGTGTGCCACAGCAGCACACTGAGTGCTGACCAGGGCCTTAGAATGTGTGGGCATTTGCCAATTGTTTTTACTTGCTCAAAGGTGGAGAAATAGACCAAACTTCCATTGTGAAGCT
>NW_007728793.1:358513-360587 GCF_000696425.1 Galeopterus variegatus | reverse complement strand
ATTCCATTAATATCCTGGTGGAAGACATGACCACTACTCCCGAGCACGCAGGGAAGCCTGTCCACTTGCCATGCAAGGGAAGGTGAGCAGCCTCTTGCTAGAACTCGCACTTTCTCTCAGACCGCACCCCATTTGAGCTTTGCTCCAGTCCTGCAGGTAGGTACTTTCATTCAGCCGCAAACGGGAGCGTGAAGCTCGGAGGTCAGGAAAGCTGTACGAGGCTCCGTAGTTAACAGGCGGCAGAGCCAGGATCCAAGCCCACCTCTCCCACGCCAGTGCCCACTGATCCCCCGCAAAGGGGGAGAACAGGTTGCTAATGGTTTTGCTAAAGCACCCCCTCCTGTAGGCCCAGCCCCTCCACACGACAGTAACATTTCACCTTCGCAGTATTCCAAAGTTCACTTTGTCTTATAGTTTATGTTGACATTGACTAAGAAAGTGAAAACACGTACAGGGAAAAGAATAAAACTGTCAACTCTGTATTGCACCAGTCACTGGACTCAAAATCCAGGAGTGAGCGCCGTCACTGAGCACACAATTTCTCTTGGATCACCCTTATCTGTCCGCATCTTATGGATGATGAAGGTGAGGTATGAAGAATGGGGAAATAAGGCTAAATAAGGCTAAATTGCTCTAATCTACCCTGTGGTTTTCACATTCCCTTTTGAAATATATTTGTTAAATTTGTTTTTGCCATATCCTAGTTTCCCTTTGTTGTCTACAGTCATTTGTGGTTTTAAGTTGCCCCTTGATGGGAGGATTCAGGAAACTGAGGGACAGAGGATGGTGTGCCAGGTGCCCGCCTCCCACGGTCCGGGCTTCCGGAGATAAGTAAAAAGGCTAGAAAACAGGAGGCGACATGAGGAAGGTCCACCAGGCCAGCAAACAGAACAGCGAAGTAAGAACGAACAATACAATTCACAGTGGAGTAACTAACCTTTCAAAATGTCAGCGTTGATTCTAATGAATTTGGAGCTTAGACAGGCCCAGGCGCACTATTTTACAGACGGAAAAACTGAACCTAGAAAGGGAAAGTGTCTTGCCCCAGTTCAGTCAGTTAATACAGTAATGGGGCTCAGTCCTCCCGGTGCCTGTTCATGGTAGTTTTATTGGCACCTGATTTCATAGAATAGACTGGAAGGTGCTGAGAGACTTCCTTCCAGGTGGCCAGCACCCACGTGCCAGAGGAGGGGGCAGGGAGAGCAGAGGCAGCCCAGGTGACTGCCAGCCTGCACCTGTGCCAGTTCATGCCTCAGTTTTTCAGCATGGGTCGCTGTGCCATGCTCTCCTCATTTTGAAATAATAACTCTCTGCCACCTACAGTTACATGTGTGCCACTTATCAAGGGTCCGGTGAGAATTTTTACTTTTATTGGGTGTTTTAAATAAGTCACCGACATTTATCTCACAGAGGAAAAGAGTGAAGTTCACGGAGTTTGATGTTCTTGCCCAAGACCATCTAACTGCACCTGCCACAGCCAGGATTTGGATATAAACCCTTTGGACCCCAAAGCACTGTCCCTCCACTTCCAGGATGACAGCCGGGACATCTCATAACCCACCAGTATGGGAGAATGAGGAGGTTCCACACAATTCTGTTCTTTGTAACAGAATTTTATGGTTAAAATCACAACCCATCTAAAATTCCATTTTGGTGATTTATTTAATAAACACTGTTAAGTACTTTAACTATTATGGTGTATATCTGTGTAATAAACAACATGCTGTATTATGTGCCATTCAGAGCACCTTGCATACACTGAAACCTTTATCTTCTCAACAACTGCACGATGCAGGTTCTGTCATTGCTCCCATTTTACTGATGAGGATACTGAGGCTCAGAGATTTCCAGCACATTATCTAAGATTGCACAGCTTGTAAATAGAAGAACCAGTATTCAACTCCAGGCATTCTGGCTCCCAAGTCTGCGATTTTGACCACTGAGCTGTATTCCCTCTGTAATTCTGTAGAAATCTTATTTGCACAGAGTATGCATATCTTTCCCTTCTTAAATTGAGAAGAGCAAACCTAGTTGAGCCTTCTTTTATAATTCACGATCACCTACATGATGTTAG
>NW_007728793.1:355018-357914 GCF_000696425.1 Galeopterus variegatus | reverse complement strand
GATGTTAGGGTATTACACTCACTCAAGCATGCCCAGTAGTGCCCTAAAAGTTATTAAATTGCAAAAAATAAATTTCTCCCTCGACTGGCCCTAGATTGCTGTTCTTGTGGAGTTCTTCCCAATTTTTATAGCTCTTCTGTATATTTCTTCTACTATCTTCTGTCCATTCCTATGGCAATCAATATATTTTCATCAATTATTCATGTTCTTGTTTTATAAATAATTACCTGGCTATGTATTTCTGTAAGATTCTCTTAGTCTCCAACACAGTAAAATTGTGAGCTTTGTGACAGCAATACGGTTCTCAGAATTCTTTTTTTTTTTTTTAATTTTGTGATAGATTCAGCAAGATGTGGCTAAGTGAAGTACATGAGGCATGACATTGTTTAAGGTTCTGCTGGGACGGACCCCTGACTCCAAGCCTGGGGAGAGAGGAATGTCACAGCATCAGGAGGGAGATTCTTCTGATGGCGGAAGCAGCCACGCACACAAAGGCCACATTGTGGAGCTCTCTAGAACACAGTCATCGTATGACTGTGGAATGTCCCTCTGTGCCAAGCCCCAAGGACTGTAGCAGCTGAAACTTTCACACATGGAGGAGCAGAGGCTCCTGCAGAAGAAAGGCAGCAGAACCAGCACTTGGTGCAGGCTTTTGACACTTCAAGTTGGGCGAAGTTTTGGTTTCAGAGATGCTGCTGAAAACCACGTTTCCCACGGTCGGCCTGAACTTTGACTCAGAGCCTAGACTGCTGGCGGAGGCACGCTGGCTCTGAGGTTTCACCTGGCAGTGGTGAGCGTCTCACCCTCCGGCGTCTGCACCTTCTGTCCTTTCAGGTGCAGGGCTTCTGGCACTGGGTCCATGTCACCAGGTGCTTCTCCTTGTCACTCTGGGTCACAGTGCAACAGCGGTTCTCACAGTGGGGTCCCCTGACCAGCGACAGCAACATCACCTGGGAATCTGTTAGAAATGCAAGTTCCCTTCTGAGTCTGAAACTCTGGGTGTGGGGCCCAGCAAGCTGTGTTTTAACAAGTGCCGCCTGTGATTCTGAAGCACCTACCTGCAAGTTTGAGAACCACTGGTGTAGAACAAAAGAAATACAGATGAACGAGCCAAGGAAAATGAATTTAGAATCCTAGTGAGGGAGCCCTGTCACCAGAGGCATATGGCAGGTGACCCTGAGAGAGCTTCACCATGCAAGCTAACATCCCTGATGGCTGCTTATGAGCCCAGCCAGCTCTGTGGGAGTGGCTATCCTGGTGCTATATTGAGAAGAATCTCAGGCCGTACCTCAGGGGGAATCACACAAGAAAAATAAGAAAGGCTCATGGGGAGAGGGGGAGGGAGAAACCTGTCTATTCACACCCCAAAGTGTTTGTACAAAGGAGCACGTTAGAGTCGGAAGGCGTTTGAGAGACCGACTCAACGATGTGCAGCTCCTTTTACCAACTGAGAAATTGAAACCTCAATTAGACAAGAACAGAGTCACACAGTAGTTATACGAGAGCAGGTCTTCTAGAGATGGTAAAACCTGGTCATAGAATTCTAAAGTCACCTACCTAGAAAAGGAGATGAAAATTTAGAGATCCTGACCCTTCGTACGAGTTTTACCTAATGGGGGATGTAACAGAGGTGACCTAAGGTTAGGAAACTCATGCACATAATAGTTCTCAACAATGTGATTTGCCTTAAGACTGGTCCCTTCTCCAGCATGCCTGACATGCCTTGGCTTCTCTGTCCTGATCCGTATTTGTGTGTGCCAGGCCGGGCCTTACACAAGGGCTGGGGACACACTGCTCAGGTGAGCAGAAATATCATGGGCACCTCTTCCTGGAAATTCCATCCAGTGGCAGAGTCAGATACCAAACAACTAGAAAAACAAACATTCAGCTTTCAGCGTGGCAAGTGTAGGAGAGAAAGCCTGGAAGAAACCCAGTCAAGTGCACTTCCGTGATGGGAGCTGCAAGCTCGGACAGCTGCTGTCTCTCCCGCACTCGAGGCTTTCAGTCTCAGCCTTAATGTTACCAATTTCATGTTGCGCGAGCCAGGCGTCCATGTTTTATGCTTCCACTGCAGGAAAAAGCCACTGCCAGGTCCCACGAAGGTGCAAAGAAAGGTAGTATATAACCTTACTTTCATGGAATGTGCAATCTAGTTTAGGAGACAACATTGAAATAATTGTAAAGAAAACTGGGAACCTTTCTGCAGTAGATGTTTAAAAACAGAAGAGACAGAGCTGAGAAGAAAGAATTAACAGCATTCTCAGGGAATGCTTCGGAGGGAAGGTGGGATGGGAGCTGAGTCTTTTACCCTGAGCAAAGTTTGCAAGGTCAGGAAGACGGGACAGTGTCTGCGGTACGTGTGTGCTTGTGAATTTCATCTTAGTGACGCAAATGCTAGACTGAAAACGGCCCAAAAAAGAGCAGCACCAGCAAGACTCTGACGGTTTTCTTCAGGTCCTTCAACTCTGGGGTTATTTGTTCCTTGAATTT
This sequence comes from Galeopterus variegatus, assembly GCF_000696425.1. NCBI lineage: Eukaryota > Metazoa > Chordata > Mammalia > Dermoptera > Cynocephalidae > Galeopterus > Galeopterus variegatus. Next base: position 355,424 of record NW_007728793.1, on the reverse strand, counting down.
TTGTAACTTAAAAATGTCCCTATTTTTATAATTAGAAAAAAATACATGTGACGTAAAACTTAAAATTAAAAAACTGCTTCCAAAGAGACTGACTTAAGCCAAGCGGTTCACTCCAGGTCTCCGTGTGTTTGACACAGAATGGACAAGACTCTGGCTGGATGTCTTCTTTTCAGGCAGGAAGGTTCATTTTTAGGGATAATTACATACTGTGTAAGGCTAGAATTCTCTCTTTTATTCCAGTTTCCCCAGAGTGCTACAGCCACCACGTCCAGCTGAGGCAAACTTGGATGTTCAGGAGGAATACAAGGCAGGGCGCGCGCGTAAAGGCCAGGCCAGCCTCAGCATGAGGACTCTTTCAGGCTCTGAAAAGGACATGAAACTGGACAAGTGAGCACTGGGCATTTCC
>NW_007728793.1:352760-354187 GCF_000696425.1 Galeopterus variegatus | reverse complement strand
ACCCTCCAAATTTGCTTTTGCCTGTTTTTGACTGAGACCTCGCCTTCACATAAGTGTACTTTTGGGGGGAAAGGCCCCTTTCGTCCCTCCTCTGGCTTCTTGGTGCTGTCCTATTTCCCCCTGATGACTGGGCTCATAGGAGAAGCATCAACTGGGTGACTTGAGCCTGAGCCACATCTGTTGGCAGCCTCTGACCTGCTCCAGGAAGCCCGTGTGCTGCAGACGTGGACACCTGAAGGCGAATTCTGCGGGGATTTGAAGAGTTCTTGGAAAGAGCTAAGCTGACAAGAAGAAGGGGCCAGGCATAAAAGAGCTCAAACTAGAGATTCTCTCTGGCTGTCCAGGATGAAAACCACAGAAGTATCTTGTTGAATTCTGTCCCAGCTCTCACCTCCACTACGCGTCGCAGCAGGTAGCACCCGACAGAGAGAGGACGGTGACCCACCCCCGGCCCAGCGCACCTGCAGCACACCCCTTGGTGGGAGGGATGAGCAGGCTTTGCAGAACCCTTTGCTTCCCAAGCCTGTGCACCCCCATGCTGAGAAAGCTTAACCATGTGAGAACCAGAAAGCCATGGTGTCTTTGGGCAGAGTGTGCTGCTGGCTATAAAAAGTCCCAAGGGACTGAAGAAAAGCAGAATGGATGATAAATGCCATCCTTGAAAGAGAGATTCTGTCTGCAGCCTCCTAACTTGCCCTCAGATAAATGAATGAAGTGTTCTCTGCAGTCCTTAAGGGGGGGGGCGTATTCAGGTAAACTGAGCCAGGACAAGGGATGAGTGACTGAGTTCTGGGAGCAGAGGGGAGAGGTTAGGGGTCCACTTGGCCTAAGTCGGAGAAAGGTGTATCTGTCTGTGAGGTCCGCCAATAACAAAGTGCCATGGACGTGATGGTTTAAACAACAGTAATTCATTCCTCACATTTCTGGAGCCTGAAGGTTACGATTAAGGTTTCAACAGGGTGGGTTTCTCCAGAGGTTTCTCTCCTCGGTTTGCAAATGGCCACGTTCTTGTCTTCACGTGGCCTTTGCTCTGCATGCAAACCCCCTGGTCTCTTCTTATAAGGACATCCTCATATTGAATTAGGTCACCCATATGATCTCATTTGACCTTAATTACTTCTTTAAACACCTTGTCTCCAAATACAGTAACACCGAGGGTCCACACAAAACGGGATGCTACAGAGAAGTTGTCAGGCACCCAGGAATAGAACTAGATAACAAAGCTCGACATGAGCTTGGAGTGACAGGGACTGGGCAGAGGCCTTCTTGTCCCCACGCAGCCATCATCCCCATACTCCTCCCCCCAGGGCCAGCTTGTGTGCCAGCATGTGTGCCTCGAATGCCACCGGCCACAGCAGGTGTATTGCAACCACTCTGACTGCAGTCAACTGGGCTGCACTGTTCTAAAAATAATTTAAGCAGTTAAA
>NW_007728793.1:351247-352022 GCF_000696425.1 Galeopterus variegatus | reverse complement strand
GAGGGTTTTGGGGATGAAATTAAGGTTTAAGGCAGTAGACTGAGTAAAGCAGGTGGCCCTCCCTTACATGGGTGGGCCCCATGCCATCAACCAAATGCCTGAGAAGCCCAAAGTGCTGATGCTCTCCCAAGTAAGGGGGGATCCTGCCTGCCTGCCGTCAGACTGGGACATCAGCGGCTTTCATGCCTTCAAATTCAAACTGGAACCTTGGCTCCTCCTGGGTCTCAAGCCCGCTGGCCGTCAGACTAGAACTGCAGCGTTGGCTCTCCCGGGTCTCCAGCTTGCCACCTCACTCGGGAGATCTTGGGACTTGCCATGCTTATAATCATGTGAGCCAACTCCTTAAAATCAATCAATCAGTCTCATTCAATAGATACATAGATTATTAGATGGAGAGATAGAGAGATACATCCCACTGGTTCTGTTTCTCTGGAGAATCTTGACTAACATAGTAAATTAACTCATTTTTTAGCACTCAGGTTTCAGGGACATTTCTCTTGAAAGTCTAAAAGAACACACAGTAATGTGCTGAAATGTGTGTGATTGACACTGTTTTAATGAATCAGAAAGTACTGGTAAATAAGTGCCTCCGTGTTTAATGTGCATGTGAGTACACCTGGGGCTCCTGGTAACACGAAGACTGATTCAGCAGGTCCAGGTGCTGCCGCCGCTCCTAAGTCCACAGTTTGGGGAGCAGGCCCTACAGTGTCTCTGAACACCAGTGCTGAAGATAAGGACAGAGTCTGTAGTATGCTTTGCCTCCAGGAACTGCCTC
>NW_007728793.1:348244-350428 GCF_000696425.1 Galeopterus variegatus | reverse complement strand
TGGGTTTCCTGCAGTCCTACAAGCTCCTTCCCTAAAGACAGCCTATTGTAGAGAAAAATCTCTGCCTCCAGCTTGTGTGATTGAATGTGAGGGCAGTGAAGAATCAGGGCTGGACCAGCCCAGATGCTCCAAATATAGTTCTTCATTCTTTCCTAGATCACCCCAATGACTGCCCCATGGATCACTGTGCTCTCTGTCTTCTGTGACTATAAATTTGAGGCCCTTCTGGGGACCTCTTGGGCACAGATACTCTTACAGACTCTAGTGGTGGGATGAAGTCTCTAATTCTTTCTGCTTTTCCATCGATCCAATCCAATCCAATCCGTGTTCTATCTCTCAAAGCTCTCAAAATTTCTGGTCCACTGCTGGCTCCCTTCCTTATGTTTAAGCAAAGTTATCTGTTTTCTGCAAATTCAATGGGTACTTGGGGAAAAAAAAAGTTGTTACAATGTTCAGTCCACTTTCTTGATCTAGAAATCTGGGCCGTTTTCAAAGGCTCTGCATGTGGTTCTTAAATACGATGCTGAATCAACGAAAGCATGTTGCCAAACTGAAAATCTTATGCAGTTGGCTGCATCTCCACCAGAGCTGAGAACAAGGGCGCACAATAAAATGAGATGACATGTAGAGTGTTTTAAAATCGATTTTGCTGAAGTATAAAATGCATTTAGAAAAGTGTACAAAATCAGCGGGGCTCACTTAATGAATTTCACAAACTGAACTCACACATGAAACCAACACCCAGATCAAGAAATTGAATATTACCAGCAGGTCAGAAGACCTGTCCTGGCCTGTGCCCACCCACCCCTCCTCCCAAAAGTAACCACTGTCCCCACTCTATCTGCACAGATTAGTGTATTTATGTCAGTTGAATTATGTAGCATGTACTCTTTTGTGTTGGCTTCTTTTATTCAACATTATTTTTGTAAAATGCATCCATGTTTCATGTATAAATGTGTTTCTTTTCATTTCTGCATAATATTTAATGTACAACTGAACCACAATTAATCTGTTCTAGCTTTTTATATAGCAATTATTGAGATATAATTCATATACCATAAGATTAAGCCATTTAAAGTTTTTGTGTGGATGTTTGTTTGTATTTCTCTTAGGGATACATCTAGAAGTAGAATCGCTGGGACACTGTGATAAACTTTTTAAGGAATTGCCAACTGTTTTCCAAAGTGGCTGAACCATTTTACGTTCCCAACAACAATGTAGAAGAGTTTTGATCTCTCCACATGCTCATCTGTCTTTTTAAGCATAGCCACTTGAGTAGGTGTAAAATGGTCTCACCATGAGCTCGATTAATGACTAATAACTAATGATGTTGACCATTTGTATATCCTCTTTGGAGAAATGTCTGTTAAAATCCTTTGTCCACTTTTAATTGGGTTGTCTTTTTAATATTAGTTGGAAGAGTTCTTTACATACTCTGGATTCAAGTCCCTTAACTATTAAATGATCTTCAAATATTATCTCTCATTCTGTGGGTTGTTTTCTCACTTTCTGATGTATTATTTGCAGAACAAAAAGTTTTAATTTTGACAAATTCTAATTTATCTATTTTCTTTTTGGTCAGAAATGCTTTTGGTGTTATATCTGAGAAACCATTGTCTAATGCAATGTCACTAAGTTTTAGCCCTATTTTTCTCCTAAGGATTTTACAGTTTTAGCTCTTACATTTATTATCAATTCTACATTAATCTTTTATTTATTTATTTATTTATTTATTTATTTATTTATTTATTTATTGGTTTGTTGTGAGGTAAGAGTCCAAATNTTTATTTATTTATTTATTTATTTATTTATTTATTGGTTTGTTGTGAGGTAAGAGTCCAAATTTATTCTCTTGCATGTAGATATCAAGTCTTCCAAATACTATTTATTGAAGAGATATTCTTTCTCCACTAAATGGTCTTGGAACTCTTGTGAAAATCAATTGACCATAGATTTATGGATTTATTTCTTGACTCTCAATTCTATTCTATTGATCATATGTCTGTCCTTATGGAAATATGACACTGTCTTGATTATTGTATGCTTGTAGTAAGTCTTGAAATCAGTAGCTATGAGTTCTCCAAGTTTGCTCTTCTTTTTCAAGATTGTTTTGGTTAATCTGAGTCTGGTGCCTCTCCATATGAATTTAGGACAAACTTGTCAATTTTTGCAAAAAAAAAAAAA
>NW_007728793.1:344756-347704 GCF_000696425.1 Galeopterus variegatus | reverse complement strand
TTGATTATTGTATGCTTGTAGTAAGTCTTGAAATCAGTAGCTATGAGTTCTCCAAGTTTGCTCTTCTTTTTCAAGATTGTTTTGGTTAATCTGAGTCTGGTGCCTCTCCATATGAATTTAGGACAAACTTGTCAATTTTTGAAAAAAAAAAAAAGGCATCTGGGATTTTGAAAGGTATTAAAAGTACTGAGAGTATTAAATTAAATCTGTAGATCAATTTGGAAGGCTTGTCATATTAAGTTTTCTGATTTTCTGACCCATAAACATGAAATGTATTCAATTTATTAAATCTTGAATTTCTTTTATCAATGTTTTATAGTGGTAGTGCAGAAGATTTGCACTTCTATTGTTAAATTTGTACTTAGATATTCTATGCTTCTTAATGCTTTTGTAAATAGTATTATTTTAATTTCATATTCAGAATGTTCATTGCTAGTGTGTAGAAATGCAATCGAGATTTATATATTGATCTTGTATCCTTCAAAAAGTCTAAATTTATTAGATTTATTAGATTTTTAGTGGATTTCATAAGATTTTCTATTTATTAGATCATTTCATGTGAGAATAGAAATAGTTTACTTCTTCCTTCCTTTCCAATCGGGATGACATTTTTTTTTCTTTTTTTTTTTTTCTTGCTTTTGCTTTTCTTGCTTAATTGTCCTGTCTAGAACCTCTAGTATAATATGAAATAGTGGTAAAAATAAACTTTCCTGTCTCATTCCTAATCTTAGGGGAAAGCATTCAGTCAGTCTTTTACCATTTTGTGTGACGTTGGCTGTGGATTTTGCATAGATGTCCTTTGTCAGGTTGAAGATGTTTCTTTCAATTTTTATTTTGTTGAACATTTTTATCATAAAATGTTTGCATATTGTTAAGTGCTTTTTCTTCATCTGTTAAGATGAACGTATAACTTTTGTCCTTTATTCTATTAACATGGTGTTTTAGACTGATTTTTGGATGTTCGAGCAACTTTGCATTCCTGGGATAAACTCCAAATTGTTCTGTAGGGTATTTTTGTATATATTGCTTTATTCAGTTTTCCAGTATTTTGCTGAGCATTGTTGCATCTGTGTTCATAAGCGGTATTGTTCTGTAATTTTCTTTTCTTGTGATATCTTTGTCTGGTTTTGGTAACAGGGTAATATTTGCCTTATAGAACGATTTGAGTCTTCCCTCTTTGTTTTTTGGAAGAGTTTGTGAAGGAATGGTATTACATTTCCTTTGAATATTTGGTAGAATTCAGCCATGGAACCATCTGGGTCGGAGCTTTTCTTTGCGGATTTATTTTTTTTAATTTACTAATTCAATCTCTTTGTTTTAAGTCTCTTCAAGTGTTTTATTTCTTCTTGAGTCATATTTGTGTTCTTTTTGTCTTTCTCAAAATTTTTCCATTTCATCCAAGCTACTTAACTTGTCACCATAGAATTAATTGTTCATACCATTTTCTCAGTCCATTTTCATTTTGTAAGGTTAGTAAGGAGGTCACTTATTTTGTTCCTAATTTAGCAATTTAAGTCTTCTCTATTTATGTCTTGATTAGTCCAGCTTAAGTGATTGTTAGCAGTTCTTAGTGTTCCTTGGCTTGTGGCAGCAAAACCTCAGTCTCTGCCCCATCTTCACGTGGCTGTCTTCCTTCTGCATATCATAGTGCCAATGACATTTCTTCTTATGACACTAGTCATTGCATTAGAGCCCACCCTAATCCAGTATGACCTCATCCACCTTGATTACATCTGCAAAGATCCTAGTTCCAAATAAGGTCACATTCACAGGTACCAGCTGTTAGGACTTGAACATGCTTGTTGGGAACACAATTCAACTCACAACAGAGTTAAATATAAAAATTCTACTTGTATATTGCTTCATTTAACACACCTTACTTTCATTTCACACATCTTACTTCCTTCTTTCTGCTACTATTTTTTTTTTTTTTGTCTTTTTTTTGTGACCGGCTGTATCACGCTCAGCCAGTGAGCGCACCAGCCATCCCTATATAAGGATCCGAACCCGCAGCGGTAGCACCGCCATGCACCCAAGCACTGCACTCTCCCGAGTGCGTCTGCTACTATTTTTTTTTTTTTTTTGTCTTTTTTTTGTGACCGGCTGTACCACGCTCAGCCAGTGAGCGCACCAGCCATCCCTATATAAGGATCCGAACCCGCAGCGGTAGCACCGCCATGCACCCAAGCACTGCACTCTCCTGAGTGTGCCACGGGGCCGGCCCTCTGCTTCTATTTTTGTACATATTATGTTTATGCTTGTAACAGAACCAACAATAAATTACTATAATATTTTGCTTATATAATCATATATGTTTAAAACAAGGAGAGAGAAGAAAACAGAGCAAGGGTATATTCATTGTGTGTTATATTAACTTTTTAATTTTCCCTTTCTGGTTCTCTTCATCTCCTTCTGAAGTTTTGAGTGACTATCAGGTGTCACTTTCTTTCTCCAATACAGCTTCATTCCCACTCACCTCATTTGTGCTGTTATTGTCAAGAAAAATACATTTTTTTATAGATAGACCTAATATCACAAATATGTACATATTGTTTTATGCAATTGCTTTTCAAGTCAGCTAATAGAAAAAAGAGATGAAATATTCAGTTATTCTGTCTTTTGTAATTACCGACATAATTATCTTCAATGGTGGTCCTTGTTATTTTATGAGAATTTGAATTACTGTCTGGTGTCATTTGCTTTCAGCATGAAGAGCTTCCTTTAATATTCCTTATAAGACAGTTCAGCTAGCAACAAATTCTCTACGTTTTTGTTTGTCTGGATATGTCTTTATATCACCTTTGAATTTGAAAGAGAGTTTGGCTGGATAATAGATTCTTGGAGGACAGATTTTTGCTTTGAGTACTCTTTGGCTATTTTACATCACTGCCTCTTTTTTTTTTTTTTTTTCTTTTTTTTTTTTTTTCGTGACCGGTAAAGGGATCGCA
>NW_007728793.1:337690-343839 GCF_000696425.1 Galeopterus variegatus | reverse complement strand
TGCGATCCCTTTACCGGTCACGAAAAAAAAAAAAAAAGAAAAAAAAAAAAAAAAAGAAAAAAAAAAAAAAAAAAGGCATCTGGGATTTTGAAAGGTATTAAAAGTACTGAGAGTATTAAATTAAATCTGTAGATCAATTTGGAAGGCTTGTCATATTAAGTTTTCTGATTTTCTGACCCATAAACATGAAATGTATTCAATTTATTAAATCTTGAATTTCTTTTATCAATGTTTTATAGTGGTAGTGCAGAAGATTTGCACTTCTATTGTTAAATTTGTACTTAGATATTCTATGCTTCTTAATGCTTTTGTAAATAGTATTATTTTAATTTCATATTCAGAATGTTCATTGCTAGTGTGTAGAAATGCAATCGAGATTTATATATTGATCTTGTATCCTTCAAAAAGTCTAAATTTATTAGATTTATTAGATTTTTAGTGGATTTCATAAGATTTTCTATTTATTAGATCATTTCATGTGAGAATAGAAATAGTTTACTTCTTCCTTCCTTTCCAATCGGGATGACATTTTTTTTTCTTTTTTTTTTTTTCTTGCTTTTGCTTTTCTTGCTTAATTGTCCTGTCTAGAACCTCTAGTATAATATGAAATAGTGGTAAAAATAAACTTTCCTGTCTCATTCCTAATCTTAGGGGAAAGCATTCAGTCAGTCTTTTACCATTTTGTGTGACGTTGGCTGTGGATTTTGCATAGATGTCCTTTGTCAGGTTGAAGATGTTTCTTTCAATTTTTATTTTGTTGAACATTTTTATCATAAAATGTTTGCATATTGTTAAGTGCTTTTTCTTCATCTGTTAAGATGAACGTATAACTTTTGTCCTTTATTCTATTAACATGGTGTTTTAGACTGATTTTTGGATGTTCGAGCAACTTTGCATTCCTGGGATAAACTCCAAATTGTTCTGTAGGGTATTTTTGTATATATTGCTTTATTCAGTTTTCCAGTATTTTGCTGAGCATTGTTGCATCTGTGTTCATAAGCGGTATTGTTCTGTAATTTTCTTTTCTTGTGATATCTTTGTCTGGTTTTGGTAACAGGGTAATATTTGCCTTATAGAACGATTTGAGTCTTCCCTCTTTGTTTTTTGGAAGAGTTTGTGAAGGAATGGTATTACATTTCCTTTGAATATTTGGTAGAATTCAGCCATGGAACCATCTGGGTCGGAGCTTTTCTTTGCGGATTTATTTTTTTTAATTTACTAATTCAATCTCTTTGTTTTAAGTCTCTTCAAGTGTTTTATTTCTTCTTGAGTCATATTTGTGTTCTTTTTGTCTTTCTCAAAATTTTTCCATTTCATCCAAGCTACTTAACTTGTCACCATAGAATTAATTGTTCATACCATTTTCTCAGTCCATTTTCATTTTGTAAGGTTAGTAAGGAGGTCACTTATTTTGTTCCTAATTTAGCAATTTAAGTCTTCTCTATTTATGTCTTGATTAGTCCAGCTTAAGTGATTGTTAGCAGTTCTTAGTGTTCCTTGGCTTGTGGCAGCAAAACCTCAGTCTCTGCCCCATCTTCACGTGGCTGTCTTCCTTCTGCATATCATAGTGCCAATGACATTTCTTCTTATGACACTAGTCATTGCATTAGAGCCCACCCTAATCCAGTATGACCTCATCCACCTTGATTACATCTGCAAAGATCCTAGTTCCAAATAAGGTCACATTCACAGGTACCAGCTGTTAGGACTTGAACATGCTTGTTGGGAACACAATTCAACTCACAACAGAGTTAAATATAAAAATTCTACTTGTATATTGCTTCATTTAACACACCTTACTTTCATTTCACACATCTTACTTCCTTCTTTCTGCTACTATTTTTTTTTTTTTTGTCTTTTTTTTGTGACCGGCTGTATCACGCTCAGCCAGTGAGCGCACCAGCCATCCCTATATAAGGATCCGAACCCGCAGCGGTAGCACCGCCATGCACCCAAGCACTGCACTCTCCCGAGTGCGCCACGGGGCCGGCCCTCTGCTTCTATTTTTGTACATATTATGTTTATGCTTGTAACAGAACCAACAATAAATTACTATAATATTTTGCTTATATAATCATATATGTTTAAAACAAGGAGAGAGAAGAAAACAGAGCAAGGGTATATTCATTGTGTGTTATATTAACTTTTTAATTTTCCCTTTCTGGTTCTCTTCATCTCCTTCTGAAGTTTTGAGTGACTATCAGGTGTCACTTTCTTTCTCCAATACAGCTTCATTCCCACTCACCTCATTTGTGCTGTTATTGTCAAGAAAAATACATTTTTTTATAGATAGACCTAATATCACAAATATGTACATATTGTTTTATGCAATTGCTTTTCAAGTCAGCTAATAGAAAAAAGAGATGAAATATTCAGTTATTCTGTCTTTTGTAATTACCGACATAATTATCTTCAATGGTGGTCCTTGTTATTTTATGAGAATTTGAATTACTGTCTGGTGTCATTTGCTTTCAGCATGAAGAGCTTCCTTTAATATTCCTTATAAGACAGTTCAGCTAGCAACAAATTCTCTACGTTTTTGTTTGTCTGGATATGTCTTTATATCACCTTTGAATTTGAAAGAGAGTTTGGCTGGATAATAGATTCTTGGAGGACAGATTTTTGCTTTGAGTACTCTTTGGCTATTTTACATCACTGCCTCTTTTTTTTTTTTTCCTTTTTGTCTTTTTTCGTGACCGGTAAAGGGATCGCAACCCTCGGTGTCGCGCCCGTTCCGTGACCGGCAATGGGATCGCAACCCTCGGTGTCGCGCCCGTTCCGTGACCGGCAATGGGATCGCAACCCTCGGTGTCGCGCCCGTTCCGTGACCGGCAATGGGATCGCAACCCTCGGTGTCGCGCCCGCACCACACTCAACCAGTGAGCGGACCGGTCTCTATATGGGATCCGAACCCTCGGCGGGAGCGCCGCCGCACTCCCAAGCACCGCCCTCTACCGAGTGCGCCACGGGGCCGGCCCTACATCACTGCCTCTTGATCACCATTGTTTCTCATCAGAAACCAGCTGTCAATATTGTTGATATTCCCTTGTACTTTATGAGTTATTTTACCTTGCTGATTTCAAAATTCACTTTATCTTCGTCTTTCCACACTTGACTGTGATGTGTCTGTGTTTCTGTCCATCCTACTTGGACTTTGTTGAGCTTCTTGGATATGTCGATGAATGTTTTTCAGTAAATCTGGCAAGTTTTCAGCTGTAACTTCTTTGAATATTTTCCTGCTCCTTTCTCTCTCTCCCATCCCCTTTGGTACTTTGATTATGTGTATGTCGGTGCACTTCACGGTTTACCACATTTCTCTGAGGCTTTGATCACTTCATTCTTTTTCCTCTCTGCTCTTCAGATTGCATCGTCTCTGTCAACCTGTCTTCAGGTTCACTGATCCACTTCTGCCAGCTCAAATCTACCACTGAGCCTCATTTAGTGACTGTTTTACTTAGGTAACTATACTCTCCAATTCTTGGTCTTGTTATAATTTCTATTCCTTTATTGATATTCTCTATTGATGAGACAGGTCATGATACTTTAATTTTTAAAGCTTGAGTTCCTTTAATTCTTTGAACGTATTTGTAACATCTGCTTTGAAGTCTTTCTCTGCCAAGTTCACCTTCAAGGGCAGTTTTTAATACCTGCTAGGTTTTGTTTGTTTGTTTGTTTTCCTGTGTATGGGTCACACATTTCTATTTATTTGCATGTCATCATTTTTTGTGGCAAACAGGTTATTTTACATAATATATTGTATCAACTCTGGATATTAATTCCCCTTCCCAGAGGTGGTGGTGGTGGTAAGTTGTTTGCTTGGTCGTTTTTGTATTTCTTTATTGACTTAGCTAAAACCAAATCTATTACATCTATTTTGTTTTCCATGTGCAGCTTCTCCTGTCCCTGATCAGAATTTTTCACCCATGTTTTTATCTTTTAGTCTTGCTCTCTAGGGGTCACCTCTGGCTCAGCGTAAACTACTTACTGGTAAAAGGTTGTGCTTAAGCTCCCTTAGCCAGTTAGATTTTTATCCATTATCATTGAATGAGTATATGCTTTCAGGCTGCTATCGCAGCTTAGGGAGTTTACACATTTTTTCCTCACGTCCAACCAGGGACGGTAGTTTGGAGTTTCACTCCATTACACTCCTGAGAGAGTACAGCCTTGGACATACACACAGAATTCCACACTGCCAGGGCTGAGGGTGGTTTTATTTTTAAGCCTGGCTTTCTAGGAGAAACCCCTGGGATGGAACAGTTCCATCAGTGTTTGATCCAAGGTTGTGTTTAAGCCCTTTGTGCCAGTGAAGCTTCTGCCCTGTGTTGATGGGTCCATGTGCCTTCGATGCACTCACATCCCCTCACCTCCTGCTCTGGCTGCTCCTGACTGGGTGCAGAGTAACACATGCTCATGACTCTCCTGACCCCTGAATCACCTGTGATCCCAGGAGGGCTCTTCTTAGCCATCGCTCTCCCTGGTTCTCTCTATTAAAGGTCTGGCTGCTCTGCCATCTTGCATGCTTCTTGCAGCTACCAGCCTGCTCTTTACTATTCTCCGCTAAAGTCTCCTTTCTTTTCAACAACACCCTTAGGCATGGATTTCTTCCACCCTGTTCCAAGTCAAGTCAGTCCCCATAGGCAGCGCTGTAGAGCTGTTCATCCTTATGGCCTGTCTTTTCCCTTAGACAAAGCTCCTGCATGACTGCACCAGCTTTGGTGGGCCAGGGGGGTTCCAAGAGTGACATGTTTCTCTGCGATGGGCACTGGGGAAGGGGCATTCCTGGTTTTCTTGGGTTTCCCTTCCAGATGTGGAATTTCTGCACTATAAGCAAGCCAGGGCAGGGGACATAGAAGCCCCAATACTCTCATCTGCCTCACGTGAAGTAAAGCTTCTGCCCTAGGAAGGGGATCTGGCTGGAAGAAGAGAGACAGGTCCTCTCTGGCCCACCTGCCTGGAATAGTGTTTCTGCAACACAAGGCTGGGGAGGGATGGTGAGAAGCCCTGCTGCACACCCCTGCTGGGGTGAAACCACAGCCCCAGACTAGGAACCACAGGACAGGGAGCCCCCATCTTCATGCTGCTGACACCCAAGGGAAGCTTCTGCAGCATGGAGCTGGGGGAGGGGTGCTTAATGGCACAGGTTGTGGCTCAAATGCCACAGACATGCTGATTTTACAGAGATATAATAGATTTTCTTGAGTGAATTTTTTCCATCTGCTCTATGTGCTTAGGAAGATTTCCAGAGACCTTAAGTGATTTTTTAAACATAATTTTACCAGTTAATTGTTACCTTGCTGGAAAGAAATTCTCCAGGGCTCCTTAACCCATCATTCTGAAAGTTCTATCTCCTATCACTTCTGTTTTGGACATTTGTGTCATTTCCAGTGTGGCCCTATTAGGATGCTTCTGTGAACCGTTTCGCCCATGCCTTATGAGGAATATTGGACATTTGTGTCACTTCCAGTGTGGCCCTATTAGGATGCTTCTGTGAACCGTTTCGCCCATGCCTTATGAGGAATAGATGCATTCCTTTCTGCTGGGGATACCCTAGTGTATACCAAGGAGGAACTTGTTTGGTGATAGGGCTGCATAAGTTCATCTCTAATTATCAATATTCCAAAAATGTTTTCCAAAATTATTCTACCTATTACATTTCCAATGTATCCAGTTTATCAATTGTTACATAGAGAGTGGATGAAAAAGTTTGAAAAATCTAAATACTTACTTGTGAATCAAAATGAAAAAATCCTCCGAATCAGAAAAAGTAAATCCAATATAGTATTTCTTTCTACTTTTTAATATATCCTATACTTAAAGTGAAAAATATTTAGTCCCTACATCCAAATACCTATGAGTCATATACTCAATATGAAGTGAGTCTAGCCAAAAACTATGCTCCACCCCTAAAAATTCCGTGGACATTAAAACTGGATATTTGTTGAACTGCTGCCAGCAGTCCGCCTCGATTCCACCCTGCGCCACTTGGGTGTCTGAGCTGCCCCCGGGCATTCACAGCAGCAGTTCTGGGCCCTCAGGCTTCCCGCAGGTCCTAACTCTTCACATTCTTCCACGTCATTCTTTCTTTCCAGATTCTGAAATTTCTTTTTCTGCATGTCTGACTACTTTTCACCTTAGATATGACAAGAGCC